>NW_015505701.1:502086-538507 GCF_001515645.1 Sinocyclocheilus grahami
TATATATATGTATATGTATATATGTATATATTAGTTTTCGGAATGATGCATATATTTTTTTTTAACAATGACACTTTATTATTAGCTGAATGAAAACTCTGGGGGAACTGTAAATTGTGCATTGTATCAACATTTAAGAAAAAAATACAATTAAGAATCTATTAAGTTTGGGTGTTGATTTCATGAAATGAGGTAATGTCTCAGGATGGCTTACAGAAAGTAATACTTTCCCCACATATTCTGACTTAGGGTTAGGGTTAGGTTTCCACAACTTGTACATTTTAAATTTTCCATGGCTTCCAACTCAAAATAATTGTGATTTTTACTTGTTTATACTTTAAACATGGTAAAAACTGTCAAATGTTCTTGTATTAGAGACATTCTCTGAAAACAAGTCTTAATATTTTATGTAGTGTTGCTTCTAAAGTAAATGTATCTTGTTTCAAGGATTTTTAAATATTTTAAGGGGGAAGTAAATAAAAAAGTTTTCTTTATTACTGGTGGTAAATATCATTGATTTTAGATACTATACATTTATTGGGTCTCTGTTTGTGTTGTTTGATTCTGTTTGTAGCTTAGCAGTTAGCATGAGCTCTCTGACTCCTTGAGCTGGGGACAAGAAAAGTTTAAACCAACCTAATCACATTAGCTTCCATTCCTCCCTCTTTTCCCCCATAACTCTTTGTCCATTCCCTGCTGCATGTTCTTTCTTCATTGCAATAACAAAATAAAAATTTAATATTCAGTGCATAAATATGCTTTGTTCTGCATTTTCTTGCCAAAATGTTCTGAGATTTCCAGAAATTGCATTCACGCTGTAAGAGCCAACATAGTTGTGTGCCAGGAGAAATAATTAGCAAAGAAACTGACAGCTTGCAAAAGAGTTTTAGGACAATGCACTGTTCAAAACGGCTTTCAATGCAAGACTACCGTTCTCAGTGCAACATGAACATTACTTTTGTTTATTCAGCTTATGTACCACTAAATACACTGGTGTTTTTCTCACACCCATGTTTCTGTCCCTTATATATTTTCTTACTTAACATGGAAAAGCTTAGCTCGCCATTAAATCAAGTGAGATCAAAAGGCTAATTGAAAAAAAAAAAAAGTTTGGCTAAACTTTGCTGTCTGTCGAGCAGGAAGCCCTCTTCAGAGAAAGGAATTAACTTTCAGAAGAATTCATTTGGCCTGACTTAGTCAAAGATCCCAGACTTGTGTCAAATGGAGAAAAAGCTTGAAGATAATAATAAAAAAAAAAAAGCCCTGAGCGCAAGTTAAATCAAACTCATTTTGACGTTTTCAAAGGATGTGTTGAATTTTTTAGAAGCCTGCTTGAGCATTGAGTGTTTAGGATGGTGTTTGTGTGTACTAGGAGCTAACTTATCGTATGATTAAAACAAATATTCACAGGCACCTTTTTAATACCGTTTCATGGTCCGTAATCATTATTCATGGACAGTTTATTTTTTCAGTTCACCCACTAGTTGCAAACAGGGCAAACAGTGGATCTGTTTTTCTCCAAGTGTCCCATCAACTTCACCTTATAATGTTGATGTGTTTTCCCCCAGATATGTACTTGAAATGAACATAACTTTTTATTTTTGTTCACTAGCCTATTGAGGGTAATTTCAAGGTTACTTTACTGTGTTTATTGATTAAACAGAGAAAACAAATGTCATATGAAGCCTGGGCACAGCATGCTTTTGCATGCCTTGATAATATAACCGTGTATTGCTCAGAATTTGAGTGCAAGACTTCTAACGCAGAAGATGTGACAAAGCATTTGTCAGAAAATAGAAAACATGCCTGGGCTTTGGTGGATAATGCGGGATATTGATAGCTTGCTAGTGAGGACTGCTGCAGATTAGTTTATCTGAAATTGTGTGAAGACATTTACATATTCAGGTCCCCTTTAATACTGCAATTTGACTCAAAACAAGTAGTTATTGAGCACACTGGATAATAGCCTGAATGTTGTTGGCCGTCATTAATGATCATCTGGGGTCTGATGCCCAGCCAAGCACATTTTCATAACTTCATAACAAGCTTTGTTCCAGGAGATAGTTCATCATTTCCGAGAAGTTGAATCGTCAAATTTCAGAGTTGAAGTCATCCTTGACTGTACATTAGGAGGATATGGGAATAGAATCGGTGCGATTTTATGCTAAACGGTGTTAAGTGACCGTTTTAGTGTTTGTGTATATTCTAAGCATGACCTCTTCTGAGGTGAATGACTTAAATGCAGCACTCGCTGTTTCATTACATAACTAAAAAACAATGAGTATATTATGCAGCTTGTCCAAGATGATAAATGTAGTGCTGCGGCTTGCACCGACTGCTGGTGGGTGATGTGGAAGTCTATTTCTGTTTGTTTCTGATATCTGCCAGACACCAAATTTTTAATATGCATATGCCAAACTGCAGCGGATTGGTCGTTTTGTTTTACCATATAGTCATGCAGGATTAGGGCTGGGGGACATTGCTACAAATACATATAGATACAGTATTGTGATGTATTCAATATGTTTCAGTATTAATGTAATTGCTGTTAAATGCTTTTTTTTTTCCAACTGGAAGAATCATCATTTTCATCAAACAGACATTGTTGCCAAGAAGAATACATTTTTTAATACGTCTATCTTAACATGGAGATTACAGTCTATTTTTTTTTTGCATCAATTAGTTTAAATGAGTTTACAATGTATTTATTTGTTTGTTTGTTTAATATTATTTGTATGTTTTATATTGTATGTGAAAATAATTTTGTTGTGTAATGCCAAGTAAACTTTTTGGTAACACTAGCCTTTATATATAATGCATTATAAAAGTATTTTTAATGCATTAACTTTGTTATAATGCACCTTATAGTGCATTGAATGTTCTCTCTATCTCTATATTTATTATAATATAATTTATGATAATATATGTATATATTTATTTATTAATTCATTGTTACACCTTTAGAAAGTTTAACATTTTAGATGTAACAAGGAATCTGCAAATATCATGATACATTTAACTTTGTTTACAATTACTTTTGAAAATATATTGATAATGTATCTTTTCATAAATAATTGTAACCAAATTTAATCATAATATTTCTATAATGTATGTGATATACAGTACATAAAGGCTTCAAGAAAAATTGTTACCAACTTTGTTTCCTACCAAATGTTTTAACCCAGCTCAACATTGAACACACAAATTACAGTGACACTCAAGAACCATACATTTAAGAAACTATTACATTCTATTCAATAAAATTAATAGTAGTGTTACATTAGCTCATTTAAGTAAGTATCACTTTCGTCAGTAGAGCGGGATCCAAAGTCAGTGCAGCCTTGTCTCAGTGTCCATTTGATATAAGTTTCACTGCAAAACCCCACAGTAGACCAGCATTCATATTATGACAGTGTCAAAGAGACAGGCGGCAAATACAATTGCCTATGAAAGTTTGAGTAATTGACATTCAATACGGAATCATGGTGGGAAACACTCCCATCATTTTCCATTATAAGAACTGAAGGAAATAAAAATCGGGCCAACTCAGTTTAGGAACCACAGCGACAGTCAATCTAACCACCTTATTTTCGTCTGGTTTCAGATTCCGCAGATCAGCTATGCCTCCACCGCTCCAGAGCTGAGCGATGACCGCCGGTACGATTTCTTCTCTCGCGTCGTACCTCCTGACTCCTTCCAGGCACAGGCCATGGTGGACATAGTGAAATCGATGGGTTGGAACTACGTGTCTACGGTGGCCTCGGAGGGAAGCTACGGCGAGAAAGGAGTCGAGGCCTTCATGCAGATTTCCAGAGAAGCGGGTGAGTCAGACAAAACAATAAACAAAGTCTTTGAAGATAAAGTCCTGAAAAACTCAAAGCAGTCTCTGCATGAGTAAACAAAATAGTTGTTAAGAGACTTATTTTGGTTGTACTAATGACAACCTGTCAGTTTCATCAGTGTTTACAGATTATATTTTTTAAAAACAAGCCTTATTCAGTGAGAAATGTTTGGGTTGCTTTATTCATTCATCTCTGCAATACAAAGTTGATTGCTTGAGACAGCTTCAAACCATCAATTTGCAGTGTTTCCCCCAACAAGAAGTTCACCTTTCAATAAATGAATATGTAAATAACACAATTGTCTGTTAACGGGGGGATGTTGTGTCTCTGAGACACTTTTCACACAAATGTCTTGCAAAACAAAGTGTGATGTGCCCCAAGGAAAGAAGATTAATTCCAAACGTCTCCCTCATTAGTGAGTGAAACCAATTACTGGAACTTGACTTGTACCTTTTAGGGAACAAATTAGATGGTAAGGTGTAACCTGACATGATGAGTAATTGGGGTTGCTTAATGGAGCCTGTGGTATGTCAACAAAATAACTTCATGATTGTTTCACACTTCTTAAGAAAAGTATGAGAAGTCTTGTAGGGCTGGTTGATTTGTAAACAAACTGTTCTCTTGCATTTTTTAATGAATTGGTGGAACTGGTTCACAAAATTAGTCTGTGCTCGCGGCTGTTTGGTAGGATCTGGGATGAATTGAAACAGCCCAAGCAGTTCTTCACCTCACAGAGTCATCACACTGATTTTTGTTTAATAATGAGCTTGGTTACCTTAAAGACTCATCAAACCAAAAACATTGACACTGTTCCTTGAAACAATTTACCCGACTTGTCAAAAATCAGTCGTATTAACAAATGATATATACACCAATTTGTACAAAACTGAAAACTGGCCATATTTGTGCATGCAATATATAATATACAAATTTCTAGTTTTATTATGAATGATTTGTCAGCTTGAGTCATTCAGCTTGAATCAGAATTATTTGTCAGTTATTCAGAAGTAATCTTTCAAGGACTTTCCTTTTTCGACTTCATCCTTATTTTCTTAAAGGGGTGGTTCAGTGGTATTTTTCTAGGCTTGATTGTGTTTATGGGGTGCAGTCTAACATGTGTTAATGCTTGTTTTTGTTTTTTTTTAAATGCATTATTTTTCACATAATTTGCCTTTATTCCACACCGCTGGTCCCTTCTCCCATAAACGCGCTGATAATTTCCTTCTTTTATGAAGCCCTTCCCTCAGAAATAGGCGATGGGCTCTGATTGGTTAGCTAGCCCTGTGTGTTGTGATTGGCTAAACCGCCTCTAGTGCGTGTCTAAACGTCCCGCCCCTCACCTCGGGACGGCATGTGCTCCGGTTGTATTGTAAACAACGGCATCGTTAATATCGCCCATCAGTTTGAGCCCGGTTGAGAAGCAGAGGATATTATTGAAGAGGATCGTGCAGAACTTGTGCAAGCACGGCTTTTAACGGTAGGCCTATGTTTTTTGTTTGTTGTTGTCTCATACTTTTAGATACGCTGTTATTTGTAAATGCTACTGCTTATGTTAGATTCAGTATATGGTTTTATCCTGATTAAAGCTTTAATACAGTACGGCAACTGCACGCGCGTCCATGTTTAATGATTCTCATAGCTATGTGAAAATAAGTGTATAATTGGAACAGTTCATTGTTGGAGCTGAGCTGAATGAGAGAGAAAGAGAGCGAGAGAGAGATAGATGCAGAGCAGGGGGACGCGAGGAACAGTATTAAGAACCGCTGTGTTGTCTCATACTTTTAGATACGCTGGTATTTGTAAATGCTACTGCTTATGTTAGATTCAGTATATGGTTTTATCCTGATTAAAGCTTTAATACAGTACGGCAACTGCACGCGCGTCCATGTTTAATGATTCTCATAGCTATGTGAAAATAAGTGTATAATTGGAACAGTTCATTGTTGGAGCTGAGCTGAATGAGAGAGAAAGAGAGCGAGAGAGAGATAGATGCAGAGCAGGGGGACGCGAGGAACAGTATTAAGAACCGCTGTGATTTTGAAACTTGTGAAATCATTAGAATCGTTAGAAGACAGAATCTCGTTTCATATATGAACAGATTTTTACGTGCACCTCTAGTTTTCTCTTCCTCTTCTCTAAAGCAGCGCAGGCCTCGCCCCCTTTGCTGCCTTTTCCCGAGGGTGGGGTTTATCTGGGTCTGTTACTCCACACACCCGGGAAGTAACTCGTTGTAGTCCCTACCAGCCGTTTTTGTAGGCATTAAACTGCCAGAATTTTAAAAGACGATATCTCCATTTGCATTGAAGTTTCAGCTTCGTAACTTTGCAGATATTGTTTATGATCAAACATTTACATTTACATTTAGTCATTTAGCAGACACTTTTATCCAAAGCGACTTACAATTGGGGGATACATAAAGCGATTCTTCTTAAAGAGGCAAACAGACACAAGAAGTGGTTGTAATACCAAGTTCTTAGACATTGTTCAAATAAGTACAAGCTAGAAAGAGAAGGAATAAATAAAGAGAGAGAAACTTTTTTTTTATTTTTTATGATGAAGTCAAGTAGCTTCGAAAGAGATGAGTTTTCAGCTGTCGCTTGAAAATTGTCAGGGATTCAGCATTCCGGATAAGGGTGGGAAGATCGTTCCACCAGCCATGAGTGGTGAACGAGAATGTTCTGGAAAGTGATTTTGAGCCTCTCTGTGATGGTACCACGAGGCGTCGCTCACTAGCGGATCTCAGACTTCTGAAGGGGATGTAAATTCATAGTAGTGAGTGGAAGTAGGCGGGTGCTGAGCCTGTGGCTGTTCTATATGCAAGCATCAATGTCTTGAACTTGATTCGGGCCGCAACCGGCAGCCAGTGCAAGGAGATGAAGAGAGGTGTAACATGGGCTCTTTTGGGCTCGTTGAAGACCAGTCGTGCCGCTGCATTCTGAATCATTTGTAGAGACAACATCAACATTACACACTAACGTTAAAAAAGTGAAATTGCAATCAACCACCCCTTTAAAGCCTCCCTTTCAGCCGCCTTATTTCACCCACTTCATGCTTACATCTCTGTCTCTCTCTCTCTCTCTCTCTCTCTCTCTCTATATATATATATATATATATTTATATGTGAGGGGGCTCCATACGATTCACATCGTGCAAATTCATACAAAATCTCTACCTCATTAAATACTTACATTTTCCTGTGAGATTGAAGGGGCGATTAAGCATGTTGTGATGTTTTGGCTAAATGTATTGTGTAATTATTTTAAAAAAGCACAGGATTTTGAGTGTAAAGTGCCTCAAGTGCTAGTGGGAAAGACTTCTTATGATAGATTTTGGCTCAGAATGTAGGTTGGCAAAACCAACATTGCTCAGAGCTGTTTGGCAGGGTGTTTTGCTGTGGTTACTGTATGGCCACAAATTTAGGTGGATAATGAATGTTATTTTACTGTACTTTTACTGATAGGGACATTGAGTCTCATTCATGGAACACAACAGGATAAATGCTTGGTAAAGGCTAATCTTATAGCCTGCTATGTCAAATAAGTTTGAATTGAAAATACAAAATGTCATAGAAAGCTGTAAGTAACTATCTTTATATTGTAGCAGATATGGATTCTGGATTCACACAACCTCAGAGGCTTTTCAGCACTCAGCAAATTCTGTTAATTGGGCTTACTGTCCAATTTAGCAGGGAGGTGGAATTTATCTCTTCTGACAGTGCGGTGGAGCTCAGATAAGCGACATTTCTCACTTTATCACAAGTCGTTTTTCACTTCTCCTTCGTGCGAGTATTTTTGCAGACTATTTTGAAATTAAACCAAACGAAATACCTACGTCCACAGCTACCTTCAGGTATTTGTCATCTTCTCTTTGCATGCCAGATTTGCCAACCACCCCGGCTTGTTCATTAATTTTTATTTATGAAGTGATTTACAGTCCACTCAGGATTTGAAGAGTGGAGACAGTTATTAATGATCTTAATTTGTGTATTTGATTATCCTGTATGAGTGGCAGTTCGCACTGTTTATCACTCTTATTGCTTTGGTGCCCAAGTGGCACAGCGCTTATCCTGTGGGAGACGAAGGAAACACTTTTTCATATGGTTGAGAACCCAACGCTGTATGATGTGGAATGCCTTCGACTTCATTATCCTCAGCTACAGTATGTTTGTATGTGTGTGCATAACCACTGACATTAAGACTTTAATGGGCTACGTTTGATTCGAATTGAATGTGCTCACTGAACTTATGTCCACTAGAGGAGAAGATACACCTGAGAGCATTTCCAAAAAGATGCATATTGAATGCCCTCGGGATGCTGTGTTGCTGTGGTCTGGATGTTTCATGGAATGCGTTAAGGATAGATTGGCGCAGTCTTCATGAAAGAAATGGACAGCTGTTTGAATGACTAATCATGCATACAAATCAATGAAGATTAATCAAATTAAACACCACCTTTTTCATTGTTTAATTTATTTATGTATTTATTTATTTGCAGTCGCTAAGTTGTTCTGAGTGGTTGCTAGGGAGTTCTGGGGGGTTGCAAAGGCAATGCTAGCAGCAGGGTGTTGTTATTAGATTAAGATGTTCTGAGTGACTGTTAACACACAACATTGCATAGTTTCTAAGGTGTTCCGTGTGATTTAAAAAAAAATTCAGTGGTTGCTAGGGAGGTCTGTGTGGTTGCTAAGGCATTGCTAGCTGTAGGGGGTTGTTATGAGATTGAGATGTTCTGAGTGTTTGTTAGGATCTTGCTTTGCAGTTGTTATGTTGTTCTGAGTTGTTGTGAGTGAACTGATGCACAGTTGTTAAGGTGTTCTGTGTGATTGTTAGCATTTTGATATGTGGTTGCTAAGGAGGTGTGAGTAATTGCTAAGGCAATGCTAGCTGCAGGGTGTTGCAATAAGATTGTTGGATGCTCTGAGTGGTTGTTAGGATTTTGTTCTGCAGTAGCTTAGGTGTTCTGGTTGATTGTTAGCATTTTGCTATGTGGTTTCTATGAAGTTGTGGGTCTTTGCTAAGGCATTGCTAGCAGCAAGGTGTTATTGTAAGATTGTTAAGATGTTCTGAGTGGTTGTTAGGGTGTTGCTGTGCAGTTATTAAGGTGTTCTGTGTTATTGATACCATTTTAGTCTTTGGTTGCTAGGAAGTTCTGGGTGGTTGCTATGGCATTGCTAGCTGTTGGGTGTTATTGTAAGATTGTTAAGATGTTCTGAGTGGTTGTTAGGATGTTTCTGTGTGGTTACTAAGGTGTTCTGGCTGGTTGTTAAGGCATTACTAGCTTCAGAGTGTTTTCTGAGTGGTTGTTAGGATGTTTCTGTGCAGTTGCTAAGATATTCTGAGTGGTTGTTAGCATTGAAAGATGAGAATACTTATACACATTTTATGCAGATTCTTGTTTGATTTTCTAGAATATTGTAGTGATATTAGTATAATTTTACCTCTAATATGAAATTTAGCAATTTAGCATTCTAAAAAAAGAGAGAGCACTTCTTAGTCTTTTGTGTTTTAAAATGTTCTTAGGTTTGGAATAACGATACTGTACCAATATATTTTTACAATAATTTCTAGGTTCTCATAGGTTTTTCACAGCTGACTTGACTGATCACACATTTTCACATTTTGCACATCATCTAGTACATTACGTCGACTAGAATTTGTCCATTGATTTTCTGTGCATCCAATAAAATTCAGGACATCCCAAGGGCTAACCTGTCTTTAATACTGCAAAGAAGTGACTTCAAGTGTTGTCTGATCTCTCATCAAAATTTCAACAGATCCTGCCGAGGATGTGATTTGGTTTAGAGTAGTTAGAGTGTTCAGATGATCTTGCCCAAATAAACACACTCATGCCTGAGATGAGGGCAGCCAAGGAGAAAACGGATTGATTCATATTAAATGAGAGTTTGTTTGTCAAACGGCTTTTTGTGGTTTGGATGTAATCAAGCTCTGGGAGGTTGTAGAAGTGTAACAGGCTCTCCCCTACTATGAATATTTTTTTATTTGGTGAGCGAAAAAACTCTTGTTTCTTTCATCAGTTCCAGAAATGTTTTTTAAAGATTAAAACAAGACAACTCAAAACCCAACGCTATGATGTTAGTGTGTTATGTAGTTTTGAGTGGTTGATATCATTTTAATATGCAGTTGCTAGGGTGCTCTGGGTTGTTGTTAGGACATTACTAGATTACCATTGCTATTGTTGCTATAACATTCTAAATGGTTTTGGCCGTATTGCTGTGGAGGTGTTCTGAGTGGTTCTTAGCATTTTGCTATGTGGCTACTAGGGAGTTCTGGGTGGTTGTTAAGGTTGATAAAGTGTTCTTTGTGGTTGTTAGGATGTTGGTGTGCAGTTGTTAAGGTGCTGTGAGTGTTTGTTAATATGTTACCGCTTTGAGTTGTTGTTAATGCATTACTGTACAGTTTCTATGATGTTCTGCGTGGTTGCCAAGGCATTGCTTACTTTAGGGTGTTGCATAAGATTTTTAAGGTGTTCTGGTGGTTGTTAGCATTTTGCTATATGGTTGCTAAGGCAATATTAGGTGCAAAGTGTTGCTTTGAGGTTGATAGGACATTCTGAGTAATTGTTAGGATGTTACTGTGAAGTTGCTAAGGTGCTATGAGTGGTTAAGATCTTGCTTCTCTCAGTGGTTGCTAACACATTATTGTGCATGTTCTAAGGTGTTCTGAATTGTTGCTAGTGATTTTTGGTGGTTGCTAAGGCAATGTGTGATGCAGGTGTTACTGTGCAGTTGCTAAGGTGCTGTGAATGATTGTTAGGATGTTGCTGCTCTGAGTGGTTGTTAACACATTACTGTGCAGTTTCTAAGCAACCCTCTACAGACACCTTGGCAATTGAATCGCCATTGGCTAGTATATCTTTTTGTTTACTCGCCAGACTGAAATACTATACTATATATATATATATATATATATATATATATATATATGTATATATATATATAAAGTTATGCCATTTTACAGACATATATAATGTTTGTATAATGGTACAGCTTTTTAAATATCTGAAAGTACACTCTTAATATCAGTCAGTCAAGCAGTCAAGCATTATAATATGATAATCAAGTATTATTTAATAATAGAAGTTTATTGTAGTATATATTTTTTTTTGTTAGAGACACAGAAATATTATATTATATATATATATATATATATATATATATATGTATATATATATATAAAGTTATGCCATTTTACAGACATATATAATGTTTGTATAATGGTACAGCTTTTTAAATATCTGAAAGTACACTCTTAATATCAGTCAGTCAAGCAGTCAAGCATTATAATATGATAATCAAGTATTATTTAATAATAGAAGTTTAGTAATTAGAATTAAAACTCGGTAACCATGAACTTAGGACTGGTGCTGGTGCTTTTTTGGTCATTCAGTGTTCCTGTAAAAAAATTAAAATAATAATACTGATAAGATATTATTATTATTATTATACGAATTCTACTAATAAGAACAATATAAAAACGCACTAAGGATTAATGAGCTACTGGATTCATGAATATTAATCAGATTGTGTGCGTTTGCTCGAACTGATTCGCTGAAATCAAAACAGGGACGATAATAGGTGAGCACCAGCCAATGAGATTGTCGTTTGCGCATTAGTTCCGCCTACTACAGGAAAACTTGGCAGTTCTTAAAAGCTGAAGAATATCAAAAAAGGAACTCCGTTATTTTTACAGGAAAATACAACAAAGTATATAGTTTACATGTAGCGCATCGGTTCTGCATGTTATGTAAGACTTTTGCTCGCTCTCGCTCTTTGCGCGTGTGAGAGAAAGCGACGGCGAGTCGTGCGACTTCACACTAGAGTTTACGTTACGCCAAATACACAAACACAGGTGCGCTGCGCATCCATTCAAATGAACTGAAAAATATCACAGATTGCTTGACGGAGAGTGAAACTCTGAAGTGCTCAGTCAGAGTGTCAGAGTCTGAGTGAAAATATATCTGTGCTAATCATATACTCAGCCTCCAGCTCACACACTGGCGAGTAAAATCTGAGAATTTATTAGCCATTGGCTAATATTAGACATCATTTAGTCGCCCAGAGTGAAGATTTAGTCGCATATGGGAGTGATTTACTCACAATGTAGAGGGTTGCTAAGATATTCTGAATGGTTGCTAGGGAGTTCTGGATGATTGCTAAGGCAATGCTAGTTTTAGGGTGTTGCTATGAGGATTTAAGGAGTTCTGAGTGGTTGTTAGCATGTTGCTATGTGGTTGCTACAGGTTTCTGGGTGTTTTCTAAGGCATTGCTAGCTGCAGGGTGTTGCTATGAGGTTGTTAAGGTGATCTGAGTTGTTAGAATGTTGCTGTGCAGTTGCTAAGGTGCTGTGAGTGGTTGATAAGATGTTGCAGTTGTGAGTGGTTTTTATCGTAGTACTGTGCAGTTTCTATGATATTCTGAGTGGTTGCTAAGGCACCGCTAGCTGTTGCTATGAGATTCTTATGGTGTTCTGAGTGTTTCGGTGTAAGGATGGTGCTGTTTAATTTCTAAGGTGTAATGGGTTTTTGCTAAGCCATTGTCAGGGTGTTGTTATAAAGTTGCTAAGCTGTTCAGAGTGGTTGTCAACGTTTTGTTATGTGGCTGCTTGGGTGTTCTGTAAGGTTGCTAAGGTACTGTTAGCTGCAGGATGTTGCTGTGAAGTTACTAAGGCGTCCTGAGTAGTTATTATCATTTTTCTATGTGACTGCTTGGGTTGCTATGACATTGCTAGGTGCAGGGTCTAGTTATGAGACAGTGTTTACCGCTGAGACACGCGCATAGACAAATTCAAACAGACAGTGAGCATGACTGTACCATTCACCTGTCTGCCCAATGCATTATACAGGCAGTGAGAGGCTAACATATACCACTTAACCGCAGCCCTATATTGCAGGTTTTAGGCAAGCATTGTCATTTTAGTACATCACTAATAGCAACAGACTTGCAATTACCGCTAATTAGCCTCCGTCCACTGCAGCTTTATCAATGTGTAATGAGATCATTAAGCATCCTATTCTGCAAGTTCCTGATGCCAACGTTAGGTAAGACAACTGCTTTGATTTTAGTTGTGATTCCTACTTTCTTGCACATTTCAGATCAGCTCAGGGAACAAGGGGAAAGAAATTGAGTTACATTTACATTAACATTTTATCAGTTGATGCATTCCTTGGGAGTCAAAACCATTATCTTGGTGTTGCTAGCACCATACTATTCTGTTTGAGCTGCAGGAACAAGTCTCTCATGCAAAGATACTGTATATGCAGAGTGTTCCAAATCTGTCATCTTACTAGGCAGTAAAGCAGCTTTCTATGTTTTCGAACAGAATAATTATCTCTGGCTGTATCAGTGTAAATATGCCATTCAGGAAGCACAGCATCTCATTTGGCAAGACTGCTGTCACATAATGACTACAATAGTGAAAGTGTTGACAGAAATTGAGGCCGTGGACTAAACATTAATGAGGTGGGTGTACATTTAAGTGTTGGTGCTACACTGTCACTTCTGGCAACATGAATTGTGGTATCGTATTCTTTTAGTTGCAAATTAAACATCTGCGGGGTCATTTGTAATGTTACAAGCAGCATAAAATAATCCAAGATCATAACAAGTATAGCAGTGCATTCATTATTGAGCTTATTTTAGACCAAATATATCTGAATTCAAACTTCTTGATGTTGTTTACACCTCTGCAAGGCCCAGATGATAAAATGAGCCATACCTTCTCTCTGAAATTCATCGTTATACCAAACCACTGTCAACATAGGCATCTCTGACATGTTTTCTATCCCTAAAGTGCACTAGAGTAAGATTTTGTGGAACTCAGATGTCAGAAAAAAAATCCTAGTTTCTTAACTTTCTCTTCTCTGCAGCCGCAGGATCTAGGAGAACCTGAACATCTGATGATAAATGCTTGTGGCCTCCAGCTCTTAGAATCTTAATTGATGCTAAATGACAAGTTTTATTCTTTGCCCCCAGACATGTCTTCATGGAATGTGATCGATATTTGTTGATATTTGTCTTAATCATTAACTTGGGAACTCATTAGTGTGGGTGTCACTATCCTGGATTACTTTTAAGAGATGGACTAAGTGGACCAAGATTGAAAAAGTTCCCTGCTTGGAATGAATTAATTCAGCAATAAGTGTCATCCCCAGTGGAAGTGGTCGTCACTTTAATTTCAGAGTTGTCTTGCCTTAAATTCTCCTTGGAAAGTGGTAGGTTCGGTTCCTCTCAATCTCCCACAAACCGCAGAGATTAGCCCGAGAGTTGCAAACTAGGACGTGCAAGTGCACTGCTGTGAATTAGACCCTGGAAAGACCTTGCTATTCCTTAGTGCGTCTGTAGACAGTTGCCCTTCGTTTCTGGGTTGTAATCGCTTGGTTGATTTCAGGCTTAAGTCTCATAATAGCACCGGATCAAAGGAAAGTAGAGGCAGATGGCTATTAGCAAGTCAGTCACATAGACTCGACTTGGGCTCAGGTAACAATTTGGTGCCCTATGGAGTCTCGAGTTGAATGGGGAAAGCTGTTATTATGATGTCTCTCCCCCTGTTCTTCTCAGGCGATGAACACAGCGCCAACATATCAACAAGAGCTTTTCACACAGCGAAGCCTTTCGCCAATACATTATTCATCCCCCTACCAGAACTCTACCTTTCTCCATCAGCACCAGTGGCCCACAAATTGTACATGCAGGGAATTCTGTGCCACTATGCCCTATTTCGTGAGCCAGTAAACTGGAAGCTGAAATGCCTGAAAAAGAGAGAAGGATCCACTGGGAATGAACAGATTTTTTCCCATTCCATCTCTGAAATAGACAGCAGAGGCTCAAATGGTGGATAGTGATGGACTAATGAGGTGTGACTCGGCCTTTGCCAAAATTGTCACAGGAGCTCCGCCCTGATCAATAGGGGTTCAGTTAAGGGCTTGTTTGATGGTTGTAAACTGAACGGTTGATTAATGATTAAAGTTGCATTGCATGGATACACAGTGCAATTGACCGGTAGACAAGACGCAGGTCAGAGTTTGTGCAGTGGGTGTGTGATTTTTTTAATTTTGTTTTCCAATCACTTGGCACTTAATGGGCATCTGTCTGCTCTGCTAGAGAACCGTCACTGTAGGGGTGGGCAATATGAGCAAAATCGTATATCATAGTATGAGTCATTTTATATCACAGTAATGAGATCTATGTATCAAGATTTTGGTGCAGAACATCTGCAGTTCCTTTCTAAAACCTACTAAGCTGTTTATGTATGCAGAATGTTAGGGTATCACTTTTTAAAGGTAACTTTGAAGGCAGATCTACAAGATTGTTCATCGATATGCTTCTGTTGAATTTAAATGAAACATGACTGATAATTTGTTACAGCTCTCAAACTGCTTATATATTTGTATATACATGCATATTTTGCAATAAAAGTAAAATAAGTGTTTCACCTCATAGGCAACTGGTTTGGTTCATGGCTTACAACACTTAAAGACTTTTAAAAAATAACAGGCGAAGTCAGAGAACATTAGAGTATCGCATTTTTAGCTTAGCATCATGTTAACGCTAAAATCTGCAATACTTTAGCATATGAAAACATTCTCTCTTTTAAGTAGTTGCTTATTAGCATGCCTATTCTTATCATATTGACTGTTTATTAGTACATAAAGTGCATATTCTATACAATATTATACATCCCTAATCCTACCCCATACCTAAATAAACAACTACCTTACTAATTATTAATAAGTAGCAAACTAGGAATTTATTGAGGCAAAAGTTAATGGTTTGTTAATAATGAGAATTGGATCTTAAAATAAAGTGCGACCCAAAACTCACCTCACCTATTCAGTTCGGTGGTAGAGCTCTATTTGTATGATGCCTAAAGTTTCTGCTCATGAAAACTGTTGCAAATTGGCCACTTATGAAGTTCCAGGTCAATTAAGATGCAGTTGCCTATGTACTAGGTTTTTGAACTGAGCCTGTGATTTTCCTTATTTAACCTGCTGCTTATGCTAGCTTAGCCAAATGTTTTTGCCACTCAAACTGCTGTTGGCTATACCTCATGAAAAGTGAATAGGGTGGAACGTGTGAGGTTATACTCCTCATTTATCCCATGAATTGTCAATGTGTTAATCATCAACTCATGACTTCAATATGCAACATAGTTTGTTCACGATAAATCTTCAAGACAGCTTAACGACTCCAATCCACCTCCAGCCCTCTGAACATGAAACTATGAGCCATGCATCGAAAACAAGCCACCCGGCTTGGGTTAAAAGAGGTGTAACTCATTTTACTCGGGTGCTTTTTTTTGAAGTAGCAAATGTATTCAGGTGTGCTGCGCAGCATACTCGAATACCTGCGGCCTGGGCAAGTGATTTAAACTGCAGGTTCCACAGTACAGCCCAGGCTGATCTCAATGACTTTAAAAGCCAGATACATTGCTGGAACAGAGGAACCACAAATCCTACATTAATACCACAAGCTGAGGCCCAAAGACAAGCTTCAGTCTCGCTGGCTTCCTCAAACAGAATTTTTAAAACATGAGCAATGCGCCATGGGAGTTTCCCCAGTAGCCAGTTGCCTTTTTTCCCTCAGCAGTCTGCTTTTATTCCACAGATTTGTTAATCTGTAGTCGATATGAGAAGATGAGAGTTAAATTATGAGCGGTTTATATTTTCTTCTTGTTTACAGAGTGTTTGTTGTCAAGAACCAGTCAGATTTAGTCTTTTGAAATCCAACATGAGCCTAAACTCTTGTAGTTTCATATCTAGCAATGCCTGAGGACTAAGTATTTAATACACTTTTTTTTTTGCGTCCATGACTAAAGAGCATTGGTGCTACAAAAGTGTTAGCATTCGGTGTTAGACATTCATTTTGACTAATGTATTTTCCATTTTAAAATCCCCAGTCTGCTTTCTTCCTTAAGAAAACCAATTAATTTAGCTCAATTTGAAGCTTTTTATTTACTGAAAGCATGTTGTTTCAGTTGAGTATTAGTGTTGTAGAGCAATGGCGCAGTTCAAAACAGATTAGCTCTGAATAATTCAGAAGAAGCTAAAGAGACCACATTTCTTTTAGCATTTTATACTAGCTTACAAGCCAACTATCCCATGAGATCAAGTCTTCTCCAAGTTTAGCCAGCTGCGATGTTGTGTGCAACGTTAATGCCTTTGTGAGCTTTTTCCCCAAAATGTAAATGGTTGTTCTTGTTTTTTTCAAATACAAATGGTTTAAAAAAGAGGGAAAGTTGTTTGTTGCATCACTAATGCATTATCGTTGGTGCATGTTTTTTTTCCCCTTGATTGAAGAAGAAAAAAAAAAAACTCACCAAATGAAACGCTCTTTGCACTGCACTGAGCTGATGCTCATCGACAGTTCATACAAAATTGATGAATTGACTTCACTGGGGATTTGTGTAAACAGTGTGCAGACATCATGTAGTGCATATACAGGTGCATCTCAATAAATTAGAATGTCGTGGAAAAGTTCATTTATTTCAGTAATTCAACTTAAATTGTGAAACTGGTGTATTAAATGAATTCAATGCACACAGACTGAAGTAGTTTAAGTCTTTGGTTCTTTTAATTGTGATGATTTTGGCTCACATTTAACAAAAACCCACCAATTCACTATCTCAACAAATTAGAATACTTCATAAGACCAATAAAAAAAATCTTGAATACAGCACTCTGTGAACAGCCAGCTTCTTTGGCAATGAATGTTTGTGGCTTACCCTCCTTGTGAAGGGTGTCAATGATTGTCTTCTGGACAACTGTCAGATCTGTCTTCCCCATGATTGTGTAGCCTAGTGAACCAAACTGAGAGACCATTTTGAAGGCTAAGGAAACCTTTGCAGGTGTTTTGAGTTGATTAGCTGATTGGCATGTCACCATATTCTAATTTGCTGAGATAGTGAATTGGTGGGTTTTTGTTAAATGTGAGCCAAAATCATCACAATTAAAAGAACCAAAGACTTAAACTACTTCAGTATGTGTGCACTGAATTTATTTAATACACGAGTTTCACAATTTTAGTTGAATTACTGAAATAAAGGAACTTTTCCACGCCATTCTAATTTATTGAGATCAACCTGTAGATATATAGCTTATCAGAATGCACTAATCTAATTTATTAAATGCAGTTTGGAGGAATATTTAAAAAAAAATGTGTATTGTATATATTATAATTTAAATTATTATGCTTGTAAATGTCTCCTTTAATCATTTTTACGAAAAACACATTATTATTATTATTATTATTACTCTCCTTAATTTTTCAACTTAGGAGAACTTGTGCTCCTTGGGGAGAAAAACAAAAACAAAAACAAATAAGTGTCAAGGCCTGAAAGAACATTAGCATAAAAAAATTAAATAAGAAAATTTTAAAATTCATGTCAAGCCTTTTTTTTACTTTATTGTAACTGTCTTCGTAGTTGTATAATTATGAAAGTATCGAAAGATGGTTGATCTGAATATGTATAAATTGACCCTCTGTCCACACTATGACATCAACAGCCAATCACTTCAATTTATGGATGCGATCCAACAGGAAATCAACCCCCATCTTCCATTAGTGTGCAGTTCTTACTTTTCTCTCAGTCCATTACTGGGTAATGGATGGCCGAAGTGCCCCTCTTACTTGCAATGCTCTTGTCTCTAAACTTTCACTTCATCAAGTGATGTGGATTCCTCAGTTGGATTCCCTCCGAACAGACCTGTAAAAAAGGCTGTAAAATAGATTAGCCTGTCAGACATTCTTAAGGACAAATCTATGAGCTCCTAATGGCACTGATGTCAGGGTGCATGCTGGGAGACTGGGAGGAACAGTGCCTTTCAAGGCAATATTTATTGCTCTGGAGCTGAAGTTGTAATGGCATATTAAAAGTAACAGAAGTGCTGCTAAAGTGCTAGGTTGACAGGGTTGTGCATTGCAAAAATGGGTTCTCTTAATCAGTATTTTTCAGTTTTTCAATTAAAAAACCTAAACAGCCTTAAAAAGATTAGACATAGTTCTGTTCAAATCCACTGTGCTGTAAAAAGCTGACATAAACTTAATTCAAGATACATTCTTTGAAAACAAGTCTTAAATCAAGATACATTTACTTGCAACGTAAAACCGTATAAGATATTTAGGATGTTTATACTGGAAAATAACACACACACACACACACACACAAATGCTGATTAACAATATTTTTGCAGTGTTTAATTTTATGTTTGCTCTTTCTTGGTAATAAAAGGTTAATTTTCATGCATGGATTGGTAGCGCTTTAATTTTTCACACTTTGCAAGCTGCAGTATCAACAATGGAATATATATTTGCTATTATTAGTTCTTAGCAGTCTAGTCTTTTTTTCATTGTGAAGTGTTCATTGCTGCTTCTCACGTATGGGATATGACCTTTCCAGTTCTCCCAGAGTCCCTCGAGCTATGTGGGTAGTCAGATTTTGTGCCCTAACAAATGGAAATATGGCCAGTGGAATATTAATTTGAAGCGCTCGAGGGTGGGTGAGCTGCTTGAAAGACCACTTGAGGTCTTGCCTCACAAAGGCAAGATTAAGCAGGCGCTAAGAACATATGTCCAGCTTATGCTTTGCCGAGGTTTGTTTTGTTCAGGCAAGTCTTTGGTTTTGCAAGAACAGGGTGTTTGCATGTTTCTTGACGTTAAAGCGTGGAAGAAAAATTTCACATGTAGTACTTTGAGGTCAACATGACATCCAAATTAATTTACTTTAATACACGTTCCTGTTATTGTAAATTATTCATTGGTGCAGGTTTTTCAGCTTCATCCCTAGAACATTTTCCTTCAATCAACTGGCCAACTCTTTACATTCCAACCAATTCCCGATTGATAAATCAGGTCCCACCCTACCCATTTTCCCTGAACATCCCAATTTTATTTGAAAATACGTCACTTTTGGGAAGTAAATTGGGTTGTAAAAAGCCATTTCCCCTGTTGTTTTGAGACCTTATTCCAGATTGATATTAATTTCATATATATATTGTAACGGGGTGGAAGGAACACGCGACAAGGAGAGCTCAAATAAATACCCCGGAGGGTGGATTTATTCCCAGGGAATGTGCTTAAGTCTGTATGTATCAGTATGTATTAGGGTTGGGCCGATAGACGATGTTAAGCTGACATCGTGATTCCTTTTTTAGTGACTCCGTATAGCGCGTTATTTGTTTCACGCTTCGGGCACACCCCTATCCCCGCCCCGCTCCCCGATGTCATCGTCCATCATGAAGTTTCACTGTAGACATCGTCCGATGCCAGTTTGGTAGACATCGCCCAACCCTAGTATGCATTTTATTTATAATTTTTTTCTGGGATTGCAAGAAAAATGTCACCAAACTGCACTATGGGAGAAGACAAAAGGTCAGAAGTGACCCACAGCTGTCTTTTGGTTTGGGGCTGACGGGCTGGTTGGGAACCGCGTGTGTTAGATGTACTGATGGCCTTTTCTTCATACGTTCAGTTGATGATGGAAGAGATTTGGAAGAGGCTTCTTGGCAGCTCTCAGCGGTTGCAAAGTTACTGACAGTTTCTATATTTCCAGCTTTGGTTTTTGCAGAAATGCCCAGTACAGCGGGCCAGGGGTCCTCAAAGATCGAAATAGCGAATATTTATTTTTTCCATGTTTTTAATGTTGGGGTGCTTGAGGTATTTTCAGTTTGGAGGGTTTTTTTTATATATAAAGCTACTACCCTTGTTAAAAAGAAACACTTTGTTGAATGTACACTTGTAGTGTACTTTGAACCTTAAAATCTATAAAAAAAAAAAAACATAAAACTGTACTTTCAAACAGTGTAATATTAATCAAATAAAAGTTTTATTAAAGAGTGACACTTTCATGATTCTTAACACTTTTAAAAGTGCAATTTGTAATGTAGTCAAATTCAATTTATTACTCTAAAGTACATTTTAAATCATTGATTTAATATTTTGCCGTAATTTAATGAAGTACACTTATTTTGACGTGTTGACTCTTTTATCTGTAATGTATGTGATATTTAATTTAAAGTTTATATATTTTATAAATGTATACAACATTTTGCAAATATGTAAGACATAACATTCACGTTTGAATAGAAATTACATTAAAGTATATTTTAGTTTACCATAAATTATTGTTTTAACCAAAGTTCGAAAACAGTAGAAGTAATTATGAAATTACATGTAAAGATGTCTTTAAGTCCTATTTAAGTGGGTCAAAAAGCACAAATAATATTATATTATATTATAAAATAATAACTAATAAATGTTAATTTAACTGCAATTAACATTCAGCTGAGTATTTAAAAATCTTAAATATGTTTTGTGTATATTTCAGCTAATTGTAGTTAAACAAATATTTACATTATGCATACATACATTTTCATTTAATTGCAATTAGCATTCAGCTGAGTGTCTGTAAACCTTAAATATTTTCTCATATGTGTGTATATATATATATATAGTGTACTGTATGTATGTGTGTGTGTATATATATATAGTATTATTTATAAGTACTCTCTTTTAAGTATCTTAAAGTGTACTACTTTTTCACAAAGGTGCGTAGGTGTATAATCACTTTTAAACAAAAAAGTGGAGGAGACCAGTTTTAAACCTAATCGGCTGGTCTCATGAATATTAAATATGTGATATAACATACACCCATCTCATTTGCTGCAAGGCAAAGCTGGAGTAGGATTAGCCCTTACCTTTTTGTCCATTCATTTCACTGCTGATGCAACTGATTGGCAGAGCCTTCTGCTTGATCTTAAATGCACTGCTTTGTGCTGCAAAATGAAAAACGCACCACGTAGTCAAGCAAAACAGAACATAGCCTCTAAATCTTTTGCATCACAGTTCCTGTTATGGATTCGCTTTCCCAAATCCCCACAATCATCCTTTGTTGGTTGTGTGTTTTTGTCATCTGCATTTTTGGCACGAGGGGCATTTCAATTATACATTCTGTGTGATCAGGCAGTTGCATCACTCCAGAGGAGAAACACCTATCTTCTATAGCATAAAAAATTGAAAGAGGAGGCAAAAGATGGAGAGTGAACGCAGCACAAACAAAGTAAATAAGCCACGAGCTCCTGGTGGAGCAAACGTGTGAGGTGGGTTCAAAGCTGTGTTTTGTCCCATTGAATGCCGTGTTTAGTCTATGCCTGTTTGTTTTATTGTGCTGAAGACAAGAGTGACAAAACACAAAATAAAACATTAAGCAGATCAATCCAGAGAGACACAAACACAGGTTGTTCATATTAGACTGAAGTAACTTTCAGTCTTGTACCCATAATAATTTATTACAGATAGCATTGTTAAATGTTATTGTATACTTGGCTAGTACAAAAAAAGTATGAAAACTTTTGTAACTTTTTTTTTTTTTTTTTTTTTTTTTAGGTTTAGGGTAGGGGCTTGACTGCGCCAAAATCCCAAATAAAACGCGGTAGTTTTTTTAGGTTTAGGGTAGAGGTCTGCATGCGCCAAAATCCCAAATAAAACGCGGTAGCGATCGTTAACTCTGGTGTCATTTGAACGGGAGCGGGCGGTCTAGCAATATCCCGTTCCCGACGTCCATTCAGAACAGCATATCTGCGCTTTATTCTTATTGACCACCGGTACAGCCTGCACTCGGACTGTTATGCACGTGCATAACGATGCTCAGAGCAGGCTGTACCGGTGGTAGCCTAAATATACGGCCCTCAGACAGAACAGGCAGGTTGTCGATGAGTGACAGAGCAGAATAAGGATGGAGCAAAGTGTGGATGCGCTGTCCTTGAAGGACGTTCAACTCGGTTTTGTTTATATTTTTCTTAGCCTATAATTTTAAATGACAGATGTTGTATTTATTAATTTTTCTCTGTGACACTTATACTGTGTGTTAACAGAAAAATGTCAAACAAATTTTGTATTTTGACAAGACAAATAAAAATTGCTAATAGGCTTTTTATACAACCAATTTTTTTTTTCTCTCTCTGCGACACTTTTTGTGTTGTAAATGTTAAACAAATTGTATCCTGGTAAGACAAATAAAAATAAGAAATAAAAATTTTTGTACAACATTTTTATTTTCTCTGACACTTTTTTTTTTTTTTTTTTTAAAGATAATTCATATAAATTCAAGTCAAAGTCAATAAATTCAAGACTTGACAAGACGAATAAAATAACACAATTTTGTGCAGACTACACTTTTGTTTGTTAGCCTATCTCTCTTTCTTTCAGTAGCGGAAATTTAAATGTGAGATTCTGTAAACGAGATCTAAATTTAGCGGGAACGGTCGGGTCGGGAAGAAAATTATTCTAAGCGGATAGCGGGTGAACAAAGAGTGAATATATAGCGGGAGCGGGTAGGTGCAGAATATAACCTTGCGGGAGCGGGCAGGAGCTGGACTAAAAAAAATACTCCCTCTATTTTTTAGGCGCAGACCTCTAGTTTAGGGTTCAGGTGTGTAACGTTTATTATTATTTATTAACTCTAAAAAGGGGAATATTTATGACGAATTATAACTGGTTATGATTCATAATAAATATTTAGATTATATCTTCGAATTAACTGTAGCAGAATCAATATTACAATTATTTGATCTGTCCGTCCACCGAGCAGACAACATAATCATTTATCAATTCAAGGAATATTTATTTTCTGGCCACGGAACAATAAACTGTCCTTCTTTGTACAGTGCTAGCAGTAATTCTTAGCCAAATGTAGCAAGGGTTCAAACATTCATTGACTTGGAACTGTGAACAGTAAACAGAGACAATCCGTTGTGAATATAAGGGATTTAATAAAATGAAACTATATCTAACATATAACTAACTAAAACATATATACACAGGTGGATTGCTGCGCTACTTTTTCAATTATTGTTTTTTTTTTTTTGTACACTCGCTTCTCATGTCTTTTTCATAAATGTGGCACTTGAGTTAAAATAAGTTTAATTAAATGGAAAACACACACACACACACATATTTTGAGGTGTTTTTCCTCATTCCACTGCCCGTGTCTCATGTTTTTCAAACCAAAAATGCATTCTGTATGAAAGTTCCCTTTAACTTATAGTTACGATTTAAGAGGTTATTGGATTAAAACAAACAAAAAAAAAGTTTTCACAAAAACAAATTGTGAATAAAGATTTTCTCATCCCAATTTGGGAACATTGGCACAAAATAGAAATGGAAGTTGCAGGAACTGGGGAAAACATGACTTTTTAATTTTAATTCTATTTATTTATTTGTTTGTTTGTTTGCTTGTTTTGATGCACATGTTAGAAATTATATTTGCATCCTTATGTTATCCACACTATAAAAAAATAAAAAAATAAAATAAAGTTATAAATAATACAAAGAAAAGCAAGAAAATGCAAGAAAATACTATTTCAGTCTTTTTTACTTCACAATTTCATCTTTTGCATGAAAATTTCAGAACTGCTTTACTGAGTTTTGATTTTAACAACAAAGAAAAAAGAACAGAACCATTTCATGTTACTTAGCCTTTCTTTTTTATTATTTGTGTAATTTACTAGCAGTTTGTGAGTACAAATTATTTTCCTAAATCAATTGTTGAAGTGAAAATTGTTTCTTAAACCTTTTTTTTTTTTGTAAGTGCAGCATATTTGATTCAGCATATCAAAATTTGCATAAAAAAGCGCTATAGAAAATTGGGTGTGGGCTCTATTAATTAAGCACCCTAAGATAATAGTGGAACATCACTCTTCATAAAATATAAAAATATATAGAGTATTATCATTTATGCCTAAAGAAACCAGTCCTTACAGACTAAATTCTCCTTATTTAACAGTAACCTCATTTAACATTTAGTTTATTTTTCTTCTCAACAGTAAACTGTCTTGATGATTATTCAGAATGAAACAGGAAATGATCAGGTTTGGATGTATCTTCTGACAAACGATTTTTTGTGATCGTCCCATGGAACCAATGACCTGAGATTATGACGTGTGTTGTTCTCTAGACTGGTTGTATTGTTAAGACTGATTTACAGCAGCAGCCAGCCGACCCTGGAGAATGGTGTCTGAGTCACAGGTCCTGAGGAGGGAGCGGGGGAAAAAAAAAAAAAAACTGGAGCGCTTCCAGTTGCTCAGCGTCAGGGGAAAATGGCACGAAAGGGGAAGGATGCAGAGGTGAATGTCAGATGCTGCTCAGTGCCAGAATGTTCTGGGAATGGTGAAAAGATCACTGCAAAACATTTTCTAATCTGTATTTTTGTCTTGTTTCCCAGTAAAATATCAAAACATCTTTAAATCACTAAATTTGCTTAAAAAAAAAATAAGAAAATCAAATCAAAAGTAAAGTAACACATTTATTTTTCTTAGCATACATATTTTGTTCTTTTTCATTTTTGGATAATTCTATTAAAGTGATGTCATTATATTTAATAACTATTTGCCAGTGGGGTATGTAAAAATAATTTATACAATATATATATTTTTTCCTAAATAGGCTTACTATTTTATGCAATTATGCAATTAAAATGTACATTACTGGATTACAGCGATTTTAACCATGTAACCGAGTTAGAATGCCCCTTAACTGTGGAAAAATCACTGTTGCACAAGACCTTGCAAGGTTTTTTTATATGCATTCTTTATATTTTTATACAATTTGTGATATTCTCACTGCCTTTCCACTTTTCTCCCAATAAGTGGCATATTTTAAGAAACTCTAAAAATAATTATTCTTGTCATCTGTGGTTCCACAAAGAACCTTACGCATTGACATTTTCCATTGCACAGAGGTTCTTTATTGTGAAAAAAAGAGGTTTGTTAGACTATTATAAAGTTTATTATAGGTTCTTTGGAGAACCTAACAATGATCATTCTCTTAAAAAATAAAGGTTCCAAAAGCAATGCCATATAGAAAAACCATTTTAAATCCCCCAAAGAACCTCTCTGTGATCAGTTTGAAGTTTAAAGAACATTTTAAATACCCTTTTTCCACTATAAAGAAACTTTTGTGCAATGTAAATTCCATGGATGTTGACGGTTCTTTATGTAACCATAGATTCCAATAATGAACATTTATCAAGCATCTTTATTTTTGAGATTATCAAGTTAAAAATAGCTGAACTTTTGAAAACGCCAGCAAGCATTGTGTGTACATTCCTTGTGAGCGAATGCTTCCTTTTATTACCAGCCAGATATAATTCACTGTCAGCTAGGAGCAATATGAAAATTTAATTAAATCCATATTTCATTATTAGTAATTTTATCCATTTTATCTTGCTTAAAGCAAGTGACACCATTTGGGAAGAGTGGATGGAAGCCTCTATTTTTGGTCATTTTTATCAGACTCTGCAAGTTCAAAATTACTTACTTGGCCAAAATTGGCACCAATGGTCTCTCCGATCTACTTAGCCTTACAATGCTTTTGGAAAACATAGCCAGGCCTGTAAGCTATCAGAGATAAATTAAAATAAATGACAAATGGCAAAGCTTTCGATAGGGTGGAGTGGTATTATCTTTTCTCCACCCTATCGAAGTTTGGATTTGGCCCTAAATTTATTTCTTTGATTAAATTACTCTATGCAAAGCCTCAAGCTCCAGTGCAAACAAATGGTACTACTTCTAATTATTTCCCACTTAGTCGCTCCACTAGACAAGGATGTCCTCTCTCCTCTCTTTTGTTCACGCTTGCCATAGAACCCTTAGCCATCGCCTTACGTGCTTCCAATACTTACAGAGGGATAACTAGAGGAGGGAAGGAACATATAGTGTCTCTGTATGCTGATGACTTACTACTATATATCTCTGACCCCTCTATATCGATACCTGCTATTGTGTCAATTTTAGAGGAGTTTGGTGTTATTTCAGGTTATAAAATCAATCTTTCTAAAAGTATATTATTTACAATTAACCATGCAAACACATATCGACCATCCTACTTTCACCCTTTTAAAGTTTCAGACTCTTTTAAATATTTAGGTGTCAATATTACTAAAACCTTCTCTGCATTATTTAAATCATTTTTTTGAAGATATTTGATCAGACCTTGCAAAGTTTTAAAAAATTGAATAACATACTCATTTTCCTAGTAGGTCGCATTAATATTATCAAAATGAATATTTTACCTAAATTTTTATTTCTATTTCAGTGTATTCCTTTTTTTTTTAATTAATAAGGCATTCTTTAAAAAAATTGACAAGATGGTCTCTGTTCATTTGGAATAATAAAAGTCGTATTTAGAATACGAACTCGTATTATCGAAGACGTATTTACAGAGACCTAAATCTATGGGTGGTATGGGTCTACCTAATTTCCAGTTGTATTGTTGGTCATATAACATACGAGCCCTTTCATTTGCATTTTATGATCCTTTGGCTGACTGGACTGAGATAGAAAACCAATCATGCTCCCCCTCCTCTTGGCCGGGACTAATTTTTTCAACTCCGTCTTCTCCTTCATGTAAGATAATAAACCCTGTAGTAACTAATTATTTTAAGATATGGTCTCAAATAAGAAAACATTATAAATGGCATGCATGCTCTACTCAGGCTCCATTAACTGCTAATCATTCATTTCCTCCATCCATATCAGATGTATCATTTCGTAACTGGTCTGAAAGTGGAATTTGTTTACTCAAAGATTTGCTCATAGATGGATATTTTTCCTAATTTCAACAATTACAACTATTTTAATCTGCCGAAGTCCCAATTTTTCAGATACTTGCAAATACGTAACTTTATCAAAAATAATTTTCCTTCATTCCCCAAGGAACCTTCAGACTCACCAATAGACTCACTGTTTTTGGATAACCCATTTGTTAAAGGTGGCATATCTGTTATTTTGAAGAAACTCTCACAACTTGAATGTAACGTATCACTGGAATATCTACATGAAGCATGGCAGGAAGATCTGGGAATAAATATTACAGAAGACCAGTGGGATGACGCACAAAACTGGTTCACTCTTCCTCAATATGTGCTAGACACGGACTTATACAGTTCAAGATATTGCACAGACTTCATCTTTCTAAAGAAAAACTTTGCAAGATGTTTCCATCTGTGGACTCAACCTGTGATAGATGTGGACAATCAGGTGCCTCATTAGTGCACATGTTTTGGAAGTGTCCTAAAATCATTACTTACTGGTCCACAATTTTTCAAATAATGTCACATATTATAAGAAGACCTCTGAACCCAGACCCAGTATTAGCCCTTTTTGGGGTTAAAGATGATAACATTACAATATCAAAGAGTCATTATTCTGTGATTATATTTGTGATGCTTATTGCACAAAGACTTATTCTTCTTAATTGGAAACAAGGCCCCAGCCGCCCCCTATCGAAGTTTGGATTTGGCCCTAAATTTATTTCTTTGATTAAATTACTCTATGCAAAGCCTCAAGCTCCAGTGCAAACAAATGGTACTACTTCTAATTATTTCCCACTTAGTCGCTCCACTAGACAAGGATGTCCTCTCTCCTCTCTTTTGTTCACGCTTGCCATAGAACCCTTAGCCATCGCCTTACGTGCTTCCAATACTTACAGAGGGATAACTAGAGGAGGGAAGGAACATATAGTGTCTCTGTATGCTGATGACTTACTACTATATATCTCTGACCCCTCTATATCGATACCTGCTATTGTGTCAATTTTAGAGGAGTTTGGTGTTATTTCAGGTTATAAAATCAATCTTTCTAAAAGTATATTATTTACAATTAACCATGCAAACACATATCGACCATCCTACTTTCACCCTTTTAAAGTTTCAGACTCTTTTAAATATTTAGGTGTCAATATTACTAAAACCTTCTCTGCATTATTTAAATCATTTTTTTGAAGATATTTGATCAGACCTTGCAAAGTTTTAAAAAATTGAATAACATACTCATTTTCCTAGTAGGTCGCATTAATATTATCAAAATGAATATTTTACCTACATTTTTATTTCTATGTCAGTGTATTCCTTTTTTTATTATTAATAAGGCATTCTTTAAAAAAATTGACAAGATGGTCTCTGTTCATTTGGAATAATAAAAGTCGTATTTAGAATACGAACTCGTATTATCGAAGACGTATTTACAGAGACCTAAATCTATGGGTGGTATGGGTCTACCTAATTTCCAGTTGTATTGTTGGTCATATAACATACGAGCCCTTTCATTTGCATTTTATGATCCTTTGGCTGACTGGACTGAGATAGAAAACCAATCATGCTCCCCCTCCTCTTGGCCGGGACTAATTTTTTCAACTCCGTCTTCTCCTTCATGTAAGATAATAAACCCTGTAGTAACTAATTATTTTAAGATATGGTCTCAAATAAGAAAACATTATAAATGGCATGCATGCTCTACTCAGGCTCCATTAACTGCTAATCATTCATTTCCTCCATCCATATCAGATGTATCATTTCGTAACTGGTCTGAAAGTGGAATTTGTTTACTCAAAGATTTGCTCATAGATGGATATTTTTCCTAATTTCAACAATTACAACTATTTTAATCTGCCGAAGTCCCAATTTTTCAGATACTTGCAAATACGTAACTTTATCAAAAATAATTTTCCTTCATTCCCCAAGGAACCTTCAGACTCACCAATAGACTCACTGTTTTTGGATAACCCATTTGTTAAAGGTGGCATATCTGTTATTTTGAAGAAACTCTCACAACTTGAATGTAACGTATCACTGGAATATCTACATGAAGCATGGCAGGAAGATCTGGGAATAAATATTACAGAAGACCAGTGGGATGACGCACAAAACTGGTTCACTCTTCCTCAATATGTGCTAGACACGGACTTATACAGTTCAAGATATTGCACAGACTTCATCTTTCTAAAGAAAAACTTTGCAAGATGTTTCCATCTGTGGACTCAACCTGTGATAGATGTGGACAATCAGGTGCCTCATTAGTGCACATGTTTTGGAAGTGTCCTAAAATCATTACTTACTGGTCCACAATTTTTCAAATAATGTCACATATTATAAGAAGACCTCTGAACCCAGACCCAGTATTAGCCCTTTTTGGGGTTAAAGATGATAACATTACAATATCAAAGAGTCATTATTCTGTGATTATATTTGTGATGCTTATTGCACAAAGACTTATTCTTCTTAATTGGAAACAACCCCCCCCGCCGCCCCTCACCCCTCCCGCCCCCTCGCTGGTCTATCTATAAAAGATAAAGCTTATAAGTTCTATGACACTTGGGAATGCTTTATAGACTATTTTGAAAGTGACAAGGTGTTGTTTCCACTTTGAAACATTTGTGACAGCCCCCCAGTGGGTGAATGACACAAATCACTGCCTATGTCAGTTCATCCAGTCTTCAGACTGGCAACCCAACGCATCGTCCAACCCCTTCCCCATCACTCAGAGCTCAAATAACAAACATGTCAATCGAAAGGGCACAAACAGTGTAACCTGGCGTGACAGAATAATAACTAGACCACAGTAGGCTTTCATCTTCGCCAACAAAGCATTTCCTTCCTCATGGCTCTGTTTTTGATCTTCTATACACATAAGGCCACGTTGACACTGGTAATTAGTCAGTGAAATTTGTTTAGGTAAGTGGCGTTTAACGTGCAAGCATTTGGAAATACATGTTTGTTGTTATAACTGTCAATGTCTCTCCACACTCTTAAAAATAAAGTTTCCAAAAGGGGTTTGCTTTGTTGTCATAGAAGAACCATTTTGGGTTGCCTGAAGAACCTTTCAATAAACAACACGGGGAAAACCTTTCAAAAACAGTTCTTAGATGAACTACTTTTTTTCTTAGTGTGAAGAACATTTAAAAAAATTCAAACAAACCTTGTTTACACTATAAACAACTTATGGAATGGAAAGGTTCCACACTCTTAAAAAACAAAGGTTCTTTATTGACATTGATGGTTCCATGAAGAACCTTTAACATCTACACTCTTAAAAATAAAGGTTCCAAAAGAGAGGTTTTTCAGTGATCCCATAGAATAACCATTTTTGGGTTCTCCGAAGAACCTTTTAGTGAACAGTTCTGAAAAGAACTCTCTCTCTCTCTCTCTCTCCTCCTAAAGAACCTTTATTTTTAAGATTCCACAAAAGGTTCTTTATAGTATAAAATGGTTCTTTAGAATATTAAAATGTTCTTCACAATAAGAAAAAAAAAATCTTTCAAGAACTGTTCACTGAAAGGTTCTTTGGGGAACCAAAAATGGATCTATGGCATCACTATGGAAACTTCCTTTTGGAACATTTATTGTTAAAGGTTCTTGAACCCTGGATGCCAATAAAGAACCTTTATTTTTAAGATTGTAGCAAGACATTGAAACATTAGAAGACTGAAAGCTTTAGAAACCGTACAGGACAATCGAGAGAGGTTGTGACATTTAACAACACTGAGAACTGCCAATAAAAACGGCTGCATTCATGAGAATGTGAGAGTGTCCTAAAATGACCAAGAAACCTTCCTTGCGAGATAAAAACAATGTGAAGAAGACATATGAGATAAACATGCTTTTATTGAAGGATTGCAGCAGCAGCAAAGTGAACCTTGTTGATTCGCTGACAGAAAGCTTGCTCACGAATGGGATCTAGGGAGATTTTACAACTGTCACCGGAGGATTTTCAGGGATGCAGGTAAAATATTAATGTCCGTTTCCCTCACTAGCTGCTGAACAAATACTGTGGCTTCCAGAGGGATGCATTATCAGAGAGCCAAATCCAAAATACTGATTAGAATAGGTTCGGATCAAAATGGTTGGTTTTTATATGACTTTCAATTGGTAATCTTCAAAACCACTTATTATGTGGCATTTTTTTAAATATACCATCAACTTAGTATCAAAGTACCAGTACTTTTGACTTCTTTAATATGATTTTTGTCATTTGAGATTCCCAGAAGTGAGACTTTTGATAATTTTTCCACAAGCTTAAGATGCGAGACAGTAAGAACGCAATTCAAGATAATGGTTTCTTGCAGTGACATGCCTGCCATTCAAATGAGCGAGATTTTGACGAACTTGGTGCAATTGTATTTTCAGTCATTCCTAGAGGCAAAATTAGCTCATGTTTTGTCAAACAAATATGCATTTTTGTTACAGTTCATTGTCTGTTCTGACTCTGTTGAATTGCTGTGATATTATTGGGTGTTTGTCACATTTCTCATTGTGAATGTAGAACATATCATAGATGCTGGAAGTCGGAATGATATACAAAGCTTTTCCACCATAAAGACATCCATCCGTTTGCCAGCTACATAAAAACTAAATCAAATTTGTGTGTGCAAATTGGACTTTTCTTTGTCATTTTTCCAATGGTCTCCTCTACATTGTTAATTTTTCCAAGTAACACAAATACACGTCTGAATAACAAGAGTAAAGAGCATCGCATGAAGTTGAAATCTGCTCAATATTGTTGCATTGCCAAAAGCTACAGTAATTTGTAACGTCGTGAATCACTGATTCTTGTTGAAGTAGAATGACTTCTGTTCATTTATTTGCATGCTCTTTCTGTATTCATTTAGCTCCCAATTCAATAAAGGAATTATGCAAACTAGGTAATGGTTTAAATAACAGCAAAAAACCTGCAGAATGCAATTTGCAGGCAGGTTTTGAGTACATGCAAACTCTACAATACTACATTGGAACTGTACTGATAAAATTTAATTCATTGTCCTGTTTTCCTTACATAATTAATTGCGAAAAATAGTGCCAACATTTGTAAAATCAGCATATCTTTAAATGAGCTTCATTTGCATATGAAGGAAGCTTGTTTTGTGTTAATTGACATTCAGTGGCCTCATTATTCTCACCATTTCTAAATTTTTGGGGATATTTGTGATGCGAAAGACATGGCATTTGCGATATACACAAAATGATGTGCAGAAATGGGCAAATGTTTCATTTAATACAAACAAACTAATGGAACAAAACTTTTTTTTTTTTTTTTTACGTGTTTGTGCACACTGTTTTATTGGTAAAAGGCCAAATGTGAAACAGGCTGGAGAATTTCACAAACCTTTTTTTTTTTTGCAATGCATTTTCACTTTGTCAATAGCATAACATATGCTTTTTAAGATGGATTGTGGGTGAAAGATGCAGATATTTTTCATTGAAATATTGCTACTTTTTGGGGAATTTGCCTCTTCAAACTTCATTTTTTTTTCCCTGGGATGAAATTTGTAACAGTCCTTACCAATACCGAAAAGAAAATTTGATAAATTTACCCACCCAAGATGTAGATGAGTTTGTTTCTTTATCAGATTTGGATAAATTTAGCATTTCATCACTTGTTCACCAATGGATCCTCTGCAGTGAATAAGGGCCTCACCCATTCACAGCAGAAGATCCACCGGTGAGTAAGTACATTTTCAGCATATGTACATTTTTGGGTGAATTATTCCTTTAGCAGTGTTAAATTATTACTGTTTTTAAAGATCAACGTTAGGTGGCAAAGACCAAAATTCACTGCAATAAATCACTATAAATTTTATTTAACAGAAATAGTGTCTTCCCTTTTTGTTCATACACTACCACTATTCTGCGTTTCTATCAAATAAGCCCATGCACCTTGATGCGAGGTGCCTGCATGAAGATAGATTGGCCTGATGATCATGTCTGACATTGTTCCAGTGTGTAAATATACATAGTTTGCAAAGTCTACAGACTATGTCGTAACAAATTGCCTTTGTTGAGGCACAGTTTGCTCACAACTGTTTTCTAGGTCAGCATGGTGAATGGAAAGTCTAGACCGTGTATTACTGAACAAAGCCAGAGCATCACAGAGTTTTGAGAGAAGAGCCGAAGAGGATAATTTGTGCCGGTAGTGATGAAGATACCAGAGCCATAACCTCTTAAGACGGAAGACAAGAGCATGATGAAAGATCTTAGTTTCTCTGCCGGCAGCCTCGCAATGATTCGCCTTTGTTACATATTCAATAGAGATTAATTGCTGGCCCATGCAAACAACTTTCCCCTAAAGCCACAAATCAACATAACACACTACGCGAGGCCATCTAAGACAGTGTGATGTCTTGATTGGTTACGCCATCTTACCAATATAAACAAATGAGAAACAGTAGGGGTGTTTTATTGGATTCGCGCCGGCTCATACCACGGATATTGAGTTTTTCGTAAGGCCGTATGATGGAGAGCATCGAGCGGCACGTAGAATTGCCCTGCCTTTTTAATTACAACCTTGAAGTTGTGAGTTAGCTTCTGCGGCTGGATCACTCAAGCTTGCCAGAGTTTAGCCCGTATCTCAAGGCTGACCTTGTAAGTTCTGACAGTCTGTATGTGATTTTTAGATTTAGCAGGCCTGGGATGAAGTCGTATTTCAGGCCATTGCTCTGGCCGGGGAATAGACATGAATTAACTTAAAAATAATTACCTAGATCAATATTTTGTCATTCATAATACTGATAGATTTTAGCCGTTCATCCTTGGAGTGCTGTCAGCAGGGTAGAGTGCCAAGATGGGCAATAACTAGAGTTCTTTATGAGACCAGTGTCTAATATCCTCAAAGCCCACACACTCCTTTAGACGTAACTTCACGCAAACAGCTTTTTATTGATGGGTCACGGACTGACTCCATTCACAAGCGGATACGTTTTTCTGTAAGAAAATAGAAATGGATTTAGAGACTTTATAACAGTGTTGAGGAAGATACTTTGAAGCTACAAGCTACTCATCATTTAAAGAAGTACTGTCAAGCTGCTCCTTTAAAGTGATAGTTCAACCAAAACTACATTCCTGTCATCATTCACATCATTTATGTTTTGCCAAACCTGTATCAGTGTCTTTCTTCAAAAGAAGATATTTTGAAGAATGTTGGCCACCAATCAGTTGACTTCCATAGTAATTATTTTTTCTATACTTTGAAAGTCAATGGCTACCGTCAGTATTCTTCAACATGTCTTGTTTTGTGTTAAACAACTGACAGAAATTCATACAGGTTTGGAACAAGTGGAGGGTGAGTAAATGATGACAGAATTTTAGTATAGAATTCAAATAAATAAAGTATTATACGTAAAATTGATATTAAATGCAGTTATTTGAACTCCTTTTTTGACCCACTTAAGTAGATAGTGTATATATTACTATATATACTATATATATATACTAAGTAATATCATAATTAATTCATACTTAATTATAGTTAATATCATAATTGTTGCTGAATGTACTGACAAGCATTTAAAATTGATAATTTAAATATACTTTAATGAAATTTATATTGAAACTTGAATGTTTTGTATGTAAATAGATTTGTAATTACACATTCTAAATAATGCAGATGCAATTTAGTAGATGTAAAATATATACATTTTAATATATTAATTTAACATTTAAAATAAAACCCTACGACTAAAATTATAATCAAATACTTAACATGTGCTTTAGTATGTTTGTCAATGCATCAAAAATAAGTGTACGTCTTTAAAAGGGGGACCAAAAAAAAAAGTACTTTGAAAATCTGACATTATAATTAAGTGCCGTTTTTAAACATGTAAACATGTACTTAAGTGTGTTAAGAAATGTGGGCTTCTATTCCAACAATATTATATGTGCACCATATTCATTCATTCATTCATTTATTTTACTTTTAAGATGTGCAATTAAGCACACTTCTTTTTCACAAAGAATAATTTGATCTTTATAAGAATTTTTGTGAGCAATGTTTGAGTTTAAGTGGTTACCTAACACAGCAACACAGTTATTAACTGAATTCAAGTAAACAAAACTGCCTTAATTTAAATATTGCCGTTCGTATCAAAATACTCATCATCAACAGTAGAAAAAAGCTTGTTCTGCTCTGTTTATTTGACTGATATTACTATGCAATATTGTATGATTAGTTGCTTATTTATTAGCATTGTTTTCCCCCTGTACAGAGCTGTGTACTTTTTTTCTGTAGGTTCATGACCATGCAATTTTACCATTTCCCATGACTTTAAATGTCAGCTGGTACCAGGAAGCATTGTGTAAGTGTTTCTGAGTGGAAACCGGTCATAGCTGAGATTAATTGGATCAAGGCTCACCATAACACAGTTATGAACAGCATGAAATAAGAGAAATGTCAGTGATACCAGTGATGTCAGTCAGACCGCAGTGATACGATCAGTGGGAAATGGGCTTTTTTGAGGGATTAGAGCGAGATCAATGTGTGTAAGTGAAATCCAGTCGCTCACTCGTCAGCCTCATTCATGAAGCAGATTAGCTCTCATTTTTGGGGCTTAATCTCCTCAATTCGTTACTATCACACAGATATGCTTATTAACTCTGTCACTCGTCCATCTCACACTATATAGTGCTTATATGTTGGATTATGTTTCACAGATTCATTACACAAACACATGCTTCTTGATCCAATGGAAGAAAATTAAGTGGAATGTTCTCTCGAAAATAATTCTCATCATTTACTCACCCTCATGTTGTTTTCAACCTGTATGGCTTCTTTGACTTTGGAATTATTTAATTGAATCTAATCTAATTTTCTAATTTAATTTAATTTAATTTAAAGGGGTCATATGATGCTGCTAAAAAGAACAGTATTTTGTGTTTGGTGTAATGAAATGTGTTTATGCGGTTTAAGGTTAAAAAAACCACATTATTTTCCACATACTGTACATTATTGTTTCTCCTCTATGC
>NW_015505701.1:538881-550297 GCF_001515645.1 Sinocyclocheilus grahami
ATGTGGGGGCGTGTTAGAATGAGCCGTTTTAGGTAGGCGTGGTTGACTCTTAACTTTTATAAAGAATATCTCTTTGGATTTGAGACTTTAGTCTTTGCAACTTTACAGATCTTCTTTATGCACCAAGAGCTTGTAACACTCCAAAGAGAAAGGAAAACTTTAAATCGCATCATATGACCCCTTTAATTTAATTTAATTTAATTACATTTTTATAAATAATAAATAAATAAGAGTTTCTGCTGAAAATGAACTCAAATCAAATGGAATACAATTATTTTCACCTAATTTTGATAAGATATTCAGCCTGAATTACCTAAAAATGTGTCATAAATTAATTAAAAGGATTAAGATTAAAATCTTATTTAGATTTATACTTTTATTTATTTATTTTTTGTGGTAAGATTAAGTTTTGTTTTCTTTAAAAAATATATATATATATATATATATATATATATATATATATATATATATATATATATATATTCATAATATATAAGATTAAAACAAGTATGCTTAAAACAAGAAAATATATCTTCCAACATTGTCAGAAAAATAAACTTATTTCAAAGGGAAAACAATTATTCTTTTATATGATTGTTTAATTATTTTCTTGCCTCTTTGGCAGATATTGTGTTGTTTTAAGCAAAAACTAGCTTAATTTTAATATGTCTTGTTTTCTGGAAAAAAAATGCTGATGTTTTTAGAAAACTAATCTTTTTATCCTTTTTAATTAAGGCTATTTTTCTGATCATGTTTTCTGATCATTCTTAGTTAAAGATTTATTATACCCCTTTGTTTGTTTATGCAAAAACTCATTAATTGTTTTGCAATATTAAGTCTTGATGTCTGTAAAACGTATCACAATTAAGTGAGTTTGTTTAAAGCAGGGGGAAAAAACAATCTGCAAATGTGGTCAGAAAAATAAACTTAATTCAAAAACTCACTAAATTGTGATTATGCCTTAAGAAAAAAAAAAGTTTTGTCAAAAAAAAGTCAGTTTTTTTTTCTTTCTTAACCTATTGGTAGAAGGTTTTTTTTCTTTCTTTCTTGTTTTAAGCAAAAACACTCTTAATTTGAATACGATATTAAGTCTTGTTTTATGAGAGAAAAAAAAAAGTATTTATATATATACTAAATTCAAAGAAAAACTAAATTTTGATAAGATATTAAGTCTTGTTTTCTGAAAACTGTAAGTCATTTGGCTTCTCAAGTAAATGTATTTTGATTTAAGAATGTTTCGATTTTTGGTACTGGAAAAATCCCGAGCACTAAAATCATCTCAGCGGTGAATCCACCTGCTTCCGAGCGTCTGATTGCATGTTGACGGCAAGTCGTCGTTTGGCTGTTTGATTTAAACAGTGCTCTCCACATTCATGTAGCATAAATTACCCACTAACGACAGGAAGGGTCTCGAATCTCAAACAGATATTTCTCTGAGTGTCTCTGATGGCTGTTGAAGCGCCGTGATGAAAAGACGAGGCATCAACAATCTCCAAAGAGCCAATTACCAGAGGCTGTTCATCAAAATGCCGTTCCCCTCGCCCTCTCTGAGCCACGGCATGCGTGATTTAGGCTTTAGCATGGCGGTTTGGAACAAATCAGGAGATATAAACACATTTGTCTTACATTTATGCTCAGAAAGAACAGAAAACAGCGCTGGAAAGTCGTAAATCAAGCATTTGTAGATTACTCAGTTTTGCTGTATTGCGAGAAATAAAGCAGCCTCACATTTTGCGATGCAGGCTTAGAAAAAACTGCACTGATATAAACAAGCCACAACCACTGAACACATATAGATAAATGATTCACAATTACATGTGTTTGCATTTTTAATAGGTCGAGAATGGGGTTACTGCAGTCATCATACTTTTACTCCATTGATTATTAGTTGGCTTAATTTTTGGATAAAAAACTATAGAACATCACTGAAAGATGAAGTTCATAATTTTACAATAATTTATGAATTTAAAAGGTAACATGCAACAATATTAAACCATTGTGTTGGACTACAATAAAAGTCAAAACTTATAAAAACAATAAAATGTAAACATAATGTATATAAGTTTAAGTAGATTTTTTTTCTTTTTTTTATATTTCTATTTAATACATTTTTTACATCTGTTTTAGTTATTTTAGTGCTTCATCGTTCACTTGGTGAAAGTTAGTTGCCTTCATTGCCAAGTCAATATTTCTAAAAACTTCTGTATATGTTTTTCATTAAATATGTACATTTTATTTGAGCTCAGATTTCAGTTACTAAAACCAGTTTTTAATAGTTTTGGTTTTTAGGTAGAAATAACAACACTAATTTTGATTTTATATTATTTTTTATTTTATTTGTTTATTTGCTTGTTTGTTTGTATTAATTTTAAGTTTAGTTTGTTTTAGTAATGTTATAACATACTTTTGACATAGAAATATTTTTATGTACTTTATATTTATTTTGACTTATCTTTTAGTTGTTTCAGTACTTCAGCTTTCTTTAATTATTTCAGTTAGTCAAGGCAAGATTTTTGATAAGTTCTGTATAAGTTTTTCTTCAAATATATTTATTTTATTTCAGCTTCATTTCGATTACTAAAAATGATTTTTGAAAAGTGTTGGTCTTAGTTAACTATAGCAAAGCTGGTGTGCATTTTACATTATTTGTCAGATATTATATGATTTTTATTCTTTTTTAAAAGTGCTTGAAAGTGGGTGTTCTTTGAGAAAGTCATTTCATCTCGAGGTTTGTCCTGGATCACGCTGGTCATTTGAAACGGTACGAGATCCAGGTCAAGCCACAGCAGTCTGTTAGAGCCGGTCTTCAGCAGCGGCGACTGACATCTGGCTTATGGCTGTGAATAACAGTATTGACCTTGAGTCCTGCAACTAAACCTGGCTTTACTTTATCGGATCTGTTCACTTTCATCTCTTTGAGCTTGTCCTGTCAGCAGCACTTTAATTTAAGGTGAGCTCTGAGCTGAGAGCAACCTGGGAAAAAAAATGACTATTGTAACCCAGTGAAGCTATACTGGTTTATTCAGTAATATTAGACGATTAACCGTTATAGATTTTGCGAAACATTTGAAAGTGACTATTATTATTATTATTTTGTAAGGCTTGTTTTTAGTCATGAATTGAGGTGCTTAACCTTTAATTGTGATAAAATCACAGGTTTTTTTTAACAACAACTTTTTTTATTTAAAATTTATCAAATATATATATTTTTTATTTCAGCTTTATTTCAGTTACTGGAAGTGATGAAGATGATGATGATATTTAAAAAAAATGTATCAATAATTTTTTACTACTGCTGCTAATAATAATACTAATAATAAAAGTTTTAAGCCATTTAAGATGCTTTTTGAAGGCTTGGAATTGACCACAGTGAAAGGGTTTTCTTTGGCACAACTTCAATCATTTTTTTAAATTAATTAAAAAAAAAGAATTATTATTATTATTATTACTGCAGCTTTCACACATTTGACCATGTTTAAAACATTTCACAGTATCCTACAGCTGTTGTTTTCCCCTTCAGCGTCAGCACAGAAACACACAGAGCTTGCAATGCAAAGTTCACTTGTTTGCAAATATGATCTAATGCAGAGCTTGAATGCACTGTACAGTAAATCACTTTAAATTCGAGCATCTTCCACACGTACATACAAATAAAAGCATTTGAATTCAGGGTTCAATAGAGTTTGTGTTTAAGTAAAAGGAATGTGAGTTTTGAAACTGCCTAAAGGGATATTTTAAGACTGAAATTAGTGACTGAGATCTGCAGAGGTTTTACAATGATGCATACCAACACACTTTAAAATATCTTGACTCGGAAGAACGCCAGCGTTGGTGAACAGCGTCTTACAAAAGACAAAGAGAGACGTAAACAAGGGCTGGATTACATTTCCGAGATTTCACGGCATGCTGTATAGGGAAAATACAGTCTGTATCCGCTTTGGTGATTCATGCCGCATACATTGTCAGCATGCATTGTGTACTTTCCGAGGCGTGTTGGGGTTAAAACCCATGGCTAAGAGGGATTTAATTATAATTGGTGTCTGCAGGGCCTGTCCATGTCAATTTACCGCGACTCCTGCCACTTGGTGGCATGCTTCTGGAAGATCCTAATTGGTCAGTTAACATTAGTTGACAGATCAATTAAATCGCATTAACTCAACTCGAAAGGCCGGAAAGGTTCAGATTTTGGACTTCCTTTCAAGGTGTAGTGGTTTAATCTGATGGTACAGTACATCAGGAAATTACTTATCCATCATGCCATGAAGTTTCAGTAGCAAGTGTGTTTTAGTTGTGTCAGTGTATAAAAGTGTTGCAATCTAACTGAATTTAGTACAGTGTTACTAATTTCTATTCAATTGAATTTTGGGGAACACTTATTCACTATTAACTACGACTTTTCCCTCAATAAATTCCTAATTTGCTGCTTATTAATAGTAAGTTAGTTGTTAAGTTTAGGTATTAGGTAGGATTAGGGCTGTAGAATAAGGTCATGTAGAATAAGGCATTAATTTGTGCTTAATTTGTACTAATAAATGGCAAACATTCTAGTAATATGCATGCTAATAAGCAACTAGTTAAGAGACCCTAAAATAAAGTGTTACCGAATTTAGTTTTTGGGATTGAATTTGTTATTCATATTGAATTGCTGAATTTGTAAAATGGTCAAGAGGAATCATGTACTCCAGAGTTTGTTTGAATCATTCTAATGAATCAGTCACTGAATCTGTCTGTGTCACTGTTCTTTCTCCTGATTCACACAAACCGATTTGCAAAACAAAGATAAAAATATCATATTTTATGATAAAGAAATCCTGTTTTTCCTAAGTTGTAAATTTGTAGTCTGAAGTTATGTAATGAGGTAAAAAGGCGGGGAAATGTTAAATAAAAGGTTGACTGAAAATAATCATATCACAAGGCCGTTAATGTCTGATTCATGAACAAACGACTCTTATTAGCTGCTGCTTTGAATCAGTCATTCAAAGAGATTCATATGAGTTAGTCCGTTTGAATAATTTTAAGTTTGAATCAGTCACTGAATCTGTCAGTGTCATGATTTGCAAAACAAAGATAAAGAAAGAATATTTTATACAAAAATGAATCTTTTTTTAGCCTAGTTTTACCCGACTGAAATTTGCTAAAGTTAAAAACATAGGAGAATGCCAAATAAAACACTGACAGAAAAGAATGACGTGAATGATGTTCTTTCTCATGATTCGCACAAACTGATTCACAAAACAAAGATATAAAGAAATCATATTTTATAATAAAGAAATCTTGCAATGTAAAAAAAGAAGTCTTAATGCAGTGAGTTAAAAAGGCGGGAGGATGATAAATGAAATGCTGACTGAAAAGAAACATACTGCGAGACCAGTAAAGTCTGATTCATGAACAAATGACTCATTTTATTAGCTGCTACTTTTAATCAGGCCATCAAAGAGATTCATATACACTTGAGTTAGTCAGTTTGAATCAATCTAAGGAATTAGCCACTGAATCTGTCAAGAGTCGCTATTCTTTTTCATGATTCCCATGAACGGATTTGAAAATCCTTAGGAGTTCAGGGGTGGATTTTGTGAGTAAAACAGTGTGTTGGAAACCTAGACAGCATTAGCATTTGAGCATGTGTTCTTGCACTTGTGTAACAAAAGCGCATTTGAAAATCAATAAACAACCGCTATTCTGACATTCATTCTGCTCCATGGGATTCATCTATCTCAGAATGGCAGTATGAGCTTCCCCAGTGAATATTCCAGATAATGGGAAAATTCCCATGGCTAAGTACACTGTGCAGTGAACAGGAACACAAGAGCACGGCTTTGGGATTTCAACGAGACAAACGGGGAGTGATGCCAAGTTCAGCGCCTCTCTTTCCAGAAAAGCCAGCGTATTGAAGCAACTGCCATGGGTTTATCATCAGTGCCATCATTTGTCTGTCCTTTTTTTTTTATCACAATTCCAATCTTCTGATGCCACGCTCATAAAAGCTCCTCTCCAGGGCAGCGGGCACAGACTCAGATATCGACACAGACCGTCTCATAAATCACCAGAGAGATTTGGAGTCGTCACCAACCTGCAAACTATAATAAGAGGAAGCTGTATTTCACTTTCGCTTACATCTTTACCAAACAGCACTGAATTGTGTTGTTCCTAAGCATGTCTGTCGTGCAGAATCTTTATATATCTAATGGGCGAATGTCTTGAAAATGGGCTGGTATAAGAGAGTGACATATTCCATTACTATCTGCTTCAAAACCTGCAGAACTGTTGATGGATTTAGACTAATCCTAACACTTTTCCTTGGCAGTGCTGTTCATCACACTTGTGCAGGAAAGAAACTGTAAAGGGGTCTTGAATAGACAACGACCCAATTTATAAATATAAAACTCCTTGTGACATTCTGGAAAGGTTGGTTTAGGGTTATAAAAATAGAATTAGATAATGTTCTGTGTAGGTTATGCTTAGGTTGTCATGAAAACAACTCCCTTCAAAGTTCTATGAAGGTTACTTTGTAATTATAGATATTAAACCTAAAAAAAATAGAGGATGTTCTGTATATATTATCATTAAGTTTTCTCCAAAAATAGAATAAAATAAAATCAATCAATCATTACAACCTCTAAAAATTTTCTAAACATAACTATTGAAAACATTCTGTATAGGCTCTCTTTAGTTTGTAAATAAATAAATAAAACAAACAAACAAACAAACAAACAACCCTCCCCGCAAGATTAATTTATGGTTAGAAAAATTTAAAACATTAGAAAATCTTCTGCATAGGCTCTCTTTAGCTTGTCACAAATAAATAAATAAATAAATAAACACTAAATAAATAAATAAACACAAAAATAAATAAATAAATGGATTGATGGATGGGTACATAAATGAATGAATAAATAAACAAACAAACACCTCACCAAAATAAACAATAAACCCCCAAAAATAACCATTAGAGAACATTCTTTGTAGGTTGTCTTTATTGTAGATCACAAAAAACTCCCAGCAACATTCTAGAAAAGTTAGTTTTGGTTACAAAAATTGAACGTTCCTAGAATGTTATTATTTGGTTCCAAACACAACCAAACGGGAACTTTATGCTAACGTTAGGGGAAAGTTCTTCATTTTTTATTTTGTTCTGGTGTCGCTCATGGGTCTCTTTCTGTTCTTTCTGTAGGTGGAATCTGCATCGCTCAGTCCCTGAAGATCCCTCACGACCACAAGCAGGCTGATTTTGACAAGATTATCCGACAGCTGCTGGAGACCCGTCATGCCCGGGCAGTCATTATTTTCGCTTACGACGAAGACATTCGGTAAGCTGTTGGCAACATTGCCAGGAGAGGAAGAGGAAGTGGAAATCGCAAGATAGGGCTACGATAAATTTCATTTTCAAGCAATTAATTGCTCCCTTTTGAGCTCCAAAAATAACAACCGTTCTAACAGTTCTCGATGACAACAAGTCAATACTCCTACTGGCCTGAACGCTATTACTTAGATAAAACTCTAGGGTGTACTTGAGGGGTTTATATCTTGTTTGCTGGATAAGCTCAGCCACTTGGGGTATTGATTAATGACATCAACATGTCATCATTCAAGCAAACCCATTGAAAATTGCTTTTTTGTATTTCATACTCAATGACGATTCAATCTGGATGCTATTACAGTCGCTGGCCCACATCTCCTGCTCTGTTGAAGAGTCACAGAGGGCCTCAATGTCACAGTAATGGTTTCCTGTATGGGAATGTTCGCAGGGGGATCCTTAACGCCAGCAAAAGAGCCGATCAAGTGGGCCATTTCCTATGGATCGGGTCAGATAGCTGGGGAGCCAAGAACAGCCCTATTCAAGGCCTCGAGGACGCCGCTGTTGGTGCCGTCACCATCCTGCCAAAAAGAGCCACTATTACAGGTAAGATTGATGGGTTTTTGGGGACGATTATGCTAAGGATATTTAGGGAACACCAGGATCTCTCAGTGTTTTTTCAAAATTTCTTGACACTTTTCTTGAGAAGCTGTGCTGTACATTTAGGGGTGTTTCATCAACTACAAGCTCTTTGTGTTGATATTAATGAAGACTAAAAGCTTTTTACTGCCCTTGTTTTTGTTATGCACTACCATTCAGAAGTTTGGGGTCGGTAAGAATGTTTAATGGTTTTGAAAGAAGTCTCTTCTGCTCACCAAGATCAAAAATACAGTAAAATATTGTGAAATATTATTTTAATTTAAACTCTCTGTTTTCTATTTTAATATATATATATATATACAGTATATATATATATATATATATATATATATTGTATATAGTGTACAATGGGGCTAAAGGCACCTTTGATATTATTTTCATCTAAACCACTAGATGGCACAAAAACGAGGCGTAGCACTTTCCAAAACATCCGGTTTTCAAGATACACGTGTATATTTGTCTGATCCTTGACGTGATCTCACGCAGCAGCTCAAAGTTAATTCTGTGCTTACTTGATCTAATATTTTATGTTTTTAAAAATGTTGTAGATTTAAGTAGCAAATGAGAATCGCATATATTTTGAGACAAAGGTCTTCTTAACGATTTTCAGTTTTGTTTAAGATAATTAAAGCAACAGTTTTTAAATAACGAAAGAATATGTAAAAGTATGGTATTTGGGGTAAAAAGTCATCTAAACCACTAGATGGCACAAAAACGAGGCGTAGCACTTTCCAAAACATCCGGTTTTCAAGATACACGTGTATATTTGTCTGATCCTTGACGTGATCTCACGCAGCAGCTCAAAGTTAATTCTGTGCTTACTTGATCTAATATTTTATGTTTTTAAAAATGTTGTCGATTTAAGTAGCAAATAAGAATTGCTAAAATTACTACATGTATTTTGAGACAGGGGTCTTCTTTATGATTTTCAGTTTAAGATAATTAAAGCAACAGTTTTTAAATAATGAAAGAATATGTAAAAGTATGGTATTTGGGGTAAAAAGCGCCCCTGCTGTTGGGGCTAAAGGCGTACAGTAATTAACATGATAATTAATAGATGGCTGACTTTTCCATTTGTTGACATGACATGGTTAGATTCAGATGGTAAATATATATTATGTTGGGTGTCTATATTAGAGATAATCACCATGTTTAGAATGAAACCATCATATTTAAAAACATGATATTAATTATAACATTTAATCAAATAGCATTGGTTGTTACTACTAAATATATATTCAATTATTATTGGATCTCCTTCAGTGCTTTCAGAATCTTTACTTATTAAAATGATTTTGTTTCTGTATTTTAAAATATATTTTTATATTAACATATTTTAATGACAGTATTTTATTTAAATAAAATAAATTATTTTATTCAAAATAAGCAGAAAATAGTACAAACTTTGCTAAAGTGATTGTTTTGAACAAGTATTAACTTAAACATTATTAAAAAAATATATATATATTATTTTAGCTGAAACATTTGTATCAAAACCGTGTGCCTTTTACTCCGTGTGTGGGGTAAAAGGCCCCCCTTGCCACCTCATACATTTATACGATTTTTAAACAAAATAAACGACTTGTATGATTTATTTTATTCACACAAAATCTGTTGCTCCATTAATGTTCAATACAACGTATATATGAAGAGTTCAGATGCAAAAGCCCCTAAGTACGTCTGACGTTTTTCTTTAAAATTAGCATTTCTTTCTGGCTACTATGTATAGGTTTCTATGCAAGTACTGGTACTTCTGAATGGGTTGAGGCTGGGATTTTGTGCATTTGAAGTGAAAGTACTTGATGAACATATACTATGTGTGGAGAGCTTTCACTCAGTATTGTTATCTCATTTTTGACCAAGATGGCTTTTAGAGGCTTTTGCATCTGAACTCTTCATATATATTTTTTTTCTGCATATTTACATTTTAGGCACAGTGAATGGCACATTTTTTCTTAAGGTGTGCCTTTAGCCCTGTTGTACCCCATATATATTCCTGTGATCAAAACTGAATTTTCAGCATCATTACTCCAGTCTTAAGTGTCAAATGATTCTTCAGAAATAATTCTAATGTGCTGATTTGCTGCACAATAAACATTTCTTATTATTACCAGATCAATTTAATGCATCCTCGATTAATGAAAGTATTGATTATTGATTTATTTTTTTAAAACGACAACAACAAAAAACATCTTCGAAACTGTGTCACGTTTGATAGAGATGGCGCTTGGTGCGCGTGGAGACAGAACTGCGCACAACAGTGTCCAAAAGCTTCCAAGCCGATTCGTTTTGTTCACTGGAGATTGTGAACCCAGCCAGAGGCCTGGACACGGACTGACCCAGCTGGCACGCTTCTCCATCCAGCCCCGCCATGGGGTTGATCTGAGTGCCAGATTAATAAATGAAAGGCCCTGTGGTGTTAAATTTTGTGGCAGACATAAACTAATGAATGATATAAAAGAGCCCTATGGATGGAAGGGGCATGTTTGTTGCAACAGAGAGATCTGTGGAGAGAAAGGCCTTGAGGTCTTCGACTCTCTATGGCAAAGAAGCTTCCTGTTGTTGTCACATTAAATTAATAATTCAGCCATAAAGGAAAACTCTTTTGTTTCTTAGTGGCATTGACATTAATCCATTTTTGTGTGTGTGTGTCAGAACCGTGAATAAGATTTGTCATTGTTATTATTGGCAAATAGTATCTTAAAATGCAGCCTTTTTATTGATTCAAAGCTATCATGAGACTTCACAACACTTGTGTGTAGTGTGTTGTTACTTAAAACTAACACTAAAACTGTTAAAAAAACAATAATAATATGAAATAAAATAAAGTAACATGAAATAAAATGTAAAATAAACACTGAAAAAAATATATATATATATATATTTTTTCAGTGTTTATTTTACATTTTATTTCATGTTACTTTATTTTATTTCATTTTATTATTGTTTGTGTGTGTGTGTGTGTGTGTTTGCCCTTATATGGAAATTAGGAGCATGCATATTCTAGAAAATATCTAAGAACCTAAGTAAATGATGACAGAATGTACATTTGAGTTAGGTATTTAACGTTATATAAAATTCTACGCAGAGGTTATGTGTTTGAACAGAAATGCCGATATATATATATATATATATATATATATATATATTAGGGATGCACCGATACTGTACTCGTACTTGTACTCATTAAAATACCCCGATACCAAACGCCGATACCACACAGCATTTCTGGTCATCCAAGAAAGCACAGCAGCGTCTCTACTTCCTCCGCAAACTGAGAAGAGCCAGAGCCCCGGCCCCCATCATGTGCACCTTCTACAGAGGCACCATCGAGAGCATCCTGACCAACTGCATCACTGTGTGGTATGGCGCCTGCAACGCGTCCTGCCGCAAGACACTTCAACGCGTAGTGAGAGCAGCTGAGAAGATCGTTGGTGCCTCTCTCCCCTCCCTTCAGGACAT
>NW_015505701.1:550402-551117 GCF_001515645.1 Sinocyclocheilus grahami
ACAAATAATTTTTTTGCACTACATCACTATATCTGCACTGTTGTTTACTTTACTGGTTTGCACTCTATCCTCCATATGCCTTGTGCTTTATATATATATTTTTTTACATTTTACCTTATTTGTATATTTGTATAGTTGTATTTTGTATTTAATCTGTATTTATGTTATCTGTATGCACCCAAGGGTCTGAGAGTAACGCAATTTCAATTCTCTGTGTGTATGTGCTGTACATGTGGAAGAATTGACAATAAAGCAGACTTGACTTGACTTGATAAGCGCCATATTCAAACAAAGAAACACTGACAACAGAACAACAGACAGCAGAAAGGAGTTAAGGATGTCTACTACGAAATATACAGTATATATGCAATGAACATAATGTTAAACATTCAGTACTAACGCCTTTAGCTGATGTGTGCGAGCTGATAAACAAAGCACGCTGAGTGGATTGAGCGTGCGGAGGCGCAGATGCGCGAGCTTGTCGAGTGAATATACCTTTCTCACAGACATCACTGGAAAGTTTGGAGTTCGGTCGGATATGTCAAAAACAAGTAAGTAAAACAATGCACAAGTTAGTTAATGGTAGGGAGAGAGAGAGAGCGAGAGAAAGAGAGAGAGAGAGAGAGAGAGAGAGAGGGAGAGAGAGAGAGAGAGAGAGAGAGCGCACATCTGTTGTGTGATCTTTGATGTTCACTCACTTAGCACACGCATCATT
>NW_015505701.1:551127-579130 GCF_001515645.1 Sinocyclocheilus grahami
CATGACACGCTCTGTATATATATATATATATATATATATATATATATATATATATATATATATATATATGTACACACACACAGTATGTATTTATGTGTGTGTGTGTTCTCAACAATTTCCACCTTCCCATGTGTTTAAACAAGTGGAAAATGTTATCCTTGATAATTCCATATTTACATCTTCACTCCGCCTGCCAGCTAATCTGTGCGATGCAACGCTGCAAATCTAAATCGTGTCACACAGTGCAGTGCATTTTCCAGGTTTCCACGGGGTTATGATAGCATCTCTCAGCTTGCGCTTGCTTGCGCTATTTGCCATTTGCTGATAAGTGCGTCGAGCGGTGGTTTGCCGGGTCGAGCAATTGCCCCTGCATTTCACAGCACTGATGGAACAATTTGAAATGCACTCGTCAGGGAAAGCATCACACTTACAGCTTTATTGTGCTCTTTGAAAAAGACATGTGTGTAGACAATTGAATGTAGTGTTGCCATGAGCTTGCAGTCTTATAGGGAGTTTGTTTTTCCACAGGCACCTCGTGAGAAACTCTCAGCTCCATCCTTTTCATTTACCTTTCCCTTTTTGAAGTCAAACGATGTTGTCTTTCTGGATGACATGAAGCTGGAAGCGATTCAGATGGTTGTCTTTGATCTGATGTATGCGAGTGTTGGTGTACAGATACACAACCTGATTATCTGAAGTGTCGTGTTTTTATTTATGACACACAGTAGACTAATCATGCCGCTCTGACAAAACAATCTAGGCCCACTTCTAAAAACGTATATTTTTGAGAATTTATTTTAACTTTGCCATGTTGTGATGACAAAAAGAATGTAGCTAGTCATAAAAAGCAGTGAGTTTAAGACCAAGAAGAAGCTTCTGCCATCCAGTTGCATCAGCAGTGGACTGAACGAACGTACATGCAAGTGATAAGCGGTAATCCTCCTATAGCTAACACCCACTTTACTGCCATTCAACAAATCACTACTGGGCAAAAGTTACATCACCTGTATAATATGCATGAGCCAAGCTGGTTTAAAATGTGTCGCCACCACTTTTCAGTTTATTTCAGTGTCCCTTAGTTTAACCCTCATTTTTTCATGTTCTGTTGAGATTGCCTGCTCGTTTAGGGAAAATGATGTGAGGGAGGAAGTAAATCTAAATAAATCTACTATATAATTTATTGTCAATATAAATCAAAATAAATCAATGTACTACTTCACTTTACCTTCCCTTTTTATATGTATTTATATGTGAACTGAATATATATAAAATATGTAAATATTTATAACCAAAACTATTAAATTGTTTTCATTATTGAAATAAAGCTAATAAATATAGAATAAAATATAAATAAAATAAATTGTATGTAATATGTAACTAGATCATTAAAATATTAGAGAAAAGACAAAAAAAAAGAGCAATCGTCTCGGTTACGTATGTAACCCTCGTTCCCTGAAGGAGGGAACGGAGACGTCACGTCGGAGGACCGACGAATTGGGACTGGTAATCCACTGTTTTAGTAAGTGATCTTGTAAGATAAGATGCTGGCGCTGTTTCAGTCAAGTTAAGTCAAGTCACCTTTATTTATATAGCGCTTTTAACAATACAGATTGTGTCAAAGCAACTGAACAGCATTAATTAGGAAAATAGTGTGTCAATAATGTAAAATGACAATAGTAAACACTCATTTTTCAGTTAAAGACAGTTCATCATTGAATTCAGTGATGTCATCATCCAGCTCAGTTCAGTTTAAATAGTATCTTTGCAATCAAGTAAGTGGTATGCAACTAAGCAAGCCAGAGGCGACAGCGGCAAGGAACCAAAATCCATCGGTGACAGAATGGAGAAAAAACCTTGGGAGAAACCAGGCTCAGTCGGGGGGCCAGTTCTCTTCTGACCAGACAAAACCAGCAGTTCAATTCCAGGCTGCAGCAAAGTCACATTGTGCAGAGGACTCATCTGGTTCCTGTGGTCTTGTCCCGGTGGCCATCTGAGACAAGGTGTTTACAGGGGATCTGTATCTGGGGCTCATCTAGTTGTCCTGGTCTCCGTCTTTCATCTGGTCTGAATACGTACTGGATCCGGGTGACTGCAGTGACCATCTGATCTGGATACAGACTGGATCTGGTGGCTACGGTGACCTTGGAATAAGAGAGAAACAGACTAATATTAGCGTAGATGCAGTCAGTCTATTGCAAGTTCACAAAATAGAATGTAGCTATTGTCGCACTACATAGAAACTTAGCTACTGGAAAAGCTACATTGTTTTAAAAGTATCTGAGCTACTGTCAAGCTACTGAAAAATGTAGTTACGTTAGTAGAGTCGTTACTTGTAGCTAGACTCTGGCACTGTTTCAGTCTATTGCAAGTTCACAAAATAGAATGTAGCTATTGTCGCGCTACATAGAAACTTAGCTACTGCTACATTGTTTTAAAAGTATCTGAGCTACTGTCAAATGTTTAAGTGAGTTTAAGTGATGTGACATGTGGCCAAGTATGGTGACCCATACTAGGAATTAGTGCTCTGCATTTATCCCATCCTAAGTGCACACACACAGCAGTGAACACAAACACTGTGAACACACACACTGTGAACACACACCTGGAGCAGTGGGCAGCCATTTATGCTGCGGCGCCCAGGGAGCAGTTGGGGGCTCGGTGCCTTGCTCAAGGGCACCTCAGTCGTGGTATTGAAGGTGGGAGAGAGCGCTGTACATTCACTCCCCCCACCCACAATCCCTGCCGGTACGAGACTCGAACCCACATCCTTTGGGTTACGAGTCCGACTCTCTAACCATTAGGCCATGACTTCCCCTTGCAAAGAAACACTGTTGTACCACTACTGAAAAATGTAGTTACGTTAGTAGAGTCATTACTTGTAGCTAGATACTCCCCAGCACTGCAAACTGTGTTCCGTATGGCTTTCATACCAAACCATACATAAATATGGGACAATTCCTTATTATACAGAATGGTTGGCAACCCTAGGCGTGGCGTGGTGTAAATACTTGACAAATGTGTTCACAACCATGCAACTATGTTATTGAACTTTAATATATAAAGTTTGCAGAAACGCATACAATGGATGGCGACTGTAGAAAGCAAAAGCTGAATCCCGGACATTTTGGGGAATGTAGAAATCCCGGCCAGACGCATTTTTTAGGTCCAAAAAGAGGACATGTCCAGGAAAAATAGGACGTATGGTCACCCTAGCTATATTGCTGCTCCTTGTTTTCTCCTGTTCTCCTGTTGCAGACGTGTGGTTTATTTCTCCCTATTTATATATTACAGGTCTGTGAGTTTTGTGCAAGTGAGGAGATGTTGTTTTTGACTGTTAAATTATTCTGTTTCATTTATTTAGCCCCTGAGTGCAGGCTAGTTGTTTCATATTTGGTTTAATAATTTCTTTCATATTTTATGTTTTAATTTAAAGGTGTGGTTCACTGTTTTTTTTTTCTAAGCTTGACTGTGTTTATGGGGTGCAGTCTAACGTGTTAATGCTTCGTTTAAAAAAAAAAAGTTTTCACATAATTTACCTTTATTGCACACTGCTCTGTCCCTTCTCTTAGAAACACGCTGATCATTTCCTGCTTTTTTGAAGCCCTGCCCTCAGAAATAGGTTGATTGGTTAGCTAGCCCGGTGTGCTGTAATTGGCTCTAGTGCACGTCTAAACTTCCTCCCCCTCACCTCAGGGGCATGTGCTCCGGTGTATTGTAAACAACGGCGTCGTTAATATCGCTTATCAGTTTGAGCCCGATTGAGAAGCAGAGGATATTATTGAAGAGGATCATGCAGAACCTGTGCAAGCACCGCTTTTTATGGTAGGCCTATGTTTTTTGTTTGTTGTTGTCTCATACTTTTAGATATGCTGTTATTTGTAAATGCTACTGCTTATGTTAGCTTTTAATATACGGTTTTATCCTGAACTAGGCATTAGGGGGAACACGGTCTAGTGGTTCTTTTGCCTTTGTATGGCTGCTGTTCCATAAGTGCCACCTGCTGTTAGAGAATAAATTAGCAGTTTCATTCAGCCTGTCTGCTATTTTTGTTTTGTGCAGGAGTCTTATGTAGCATAATTTCACAAATCTAAAGTCAGACCATTCTGTTTTTGCTTTAAATCTTGAAATTATACAACTGCTCAGGCTACATGTATTAAGCACAACTGTCTGTTCAAAATAAATGAAAAAAAATGTTTTTCCTGTTGCACTGAACTCGTATGGAACCATGACCCCAAATCCGAGATACGTACCGATCCGTGACTTCTGTGTACCGTTACAGCCCTACTACTAATATTCCACACCTGTGGTTCCCAGACAGAAGCAATGTATCATGAACTTTGAAACCTCTTTTTTAATGCATTCTCATACAATTAGTAAAAGTCAAACAGGGCTTGAGGTCTTTCAAACCTCAAACAGAACCTGAGGGTTAAATTAATTTCCCATCTTTATTTGAATTATTATGAATCCTTCATGGGCCAAAACAGCCCATATCTGTGCAGTGCAACAGGAGCTCATTCACCAGTCAGGTAACTCATGCTGAAATCTAGCTGGCAGCCTGTCAGCAAAGATATCTCTTCAGGAATAGCCCAAGCGCTCCAATGTGACGAGCACTTAGGGAATGGCCTAGAGATGCTAGAGTATGATGCAAGGATAATCATAGGAATGTCAGTCCTGCCATTTAGCTACTAGAATATAAAATGCTTTAAAGACGATATTTCCGGTAGAAACCAGTGGTTCTTAACCGGTTTTGAGTCAGAACCCAAAATTACCTGGTGAACCTACACATTGGCAAACTAGTAACCCATATTTAAAGTAGGCTGGTGTGGATCCATCACACAACCTGATGATATCTGGCTGTTTTGCTAGCTTCTACCAAATGAATCAATAAATGAATGGATGGATGCATTTACACTAAAATTGCATAGAGTTTGATAGGATGCAGAACCTTTGATGTCTACAAGATATGTGAAATATTTGCTTCTCACTTTATAAGTATGTTTACATCATGGGGAAAAATATATATATTATAGCCATAAATTAAGAATTTGTTTCCACAACTTAAGTATATGTGGCCATGTTATTAACTTGTTCCTTTGTTTGATAAATCGTGGTCATGTTGTACTTATTCGTTCCTACATTTTTGTTAAATCATGGCTAAGTTGTACTAATTCATACTCGTGATGAGACAACATTGTACTAATTAGTTCCACTGTTTTAGTTCAATCATGACCATTTTGCACTAATTTGTTCCATCGTTTTAGTAAATCGTGACCATGTTTTGCTAATTAGTTTCATAATTTTAGCAAATTTGTTCACTCGTTTTAGTAAATTGTGGTCACGTTTCACTAATTTATTCCATCGTTTTAGTAAATTGTCACGTTTCACTAATTTGTTCCCTCGGTTTAGTAAATCGTCACGTTTCAATAATTAATTCCCTCATGTTAGTAAATCGTCACGTTTCACTAATTCATTCCCTCATTTTAGTAAATCGTCATGTTTCACTAATTCGTTCCCTTGTTTTAGTAAATCGTGGTCACGTTTCACTAATTTATTCCATTAATTTTATAAATCACGGTCACGTTTTGTTACATTGTTTCCTTGTTTTAGTAAATGGTGGCCATGTTGCACTAATTTGTTCCCTCGTTTTAGTAAATTGTGGTCACGTTTCACTAATTCGTTCCCTCATTTTAGTAAATCATCATGTTTCACTAATTTGTTCCCTCGTTTTAGTAAATTGTGGTCACGTTTCACTAATTCGTTCCCTCATCTTAGTAAATCGTCGCGTTTCACTAATTTGTTCCCTTGTTTTAGTAAATTGTGATTTCGTTTTACTATATTGTTTCCTTGGTTTAGTGAATTGTGGCCATGTTGCACTAATTCGTTCCCTCATTTATTAAATCGTGGTCATGTTTCACTAATTCGTTCCCTCATCTTAGTAAATCGTCATGTTTCATTAATGCATTCCCTCATTTTAGTAAATCGTCATGTTTCACTAATTAGTTCCCTCATTTTAGTAAACTGTGGTCACGTTTCACTAATCCGTTCCCTCATTTTAGTAAATTGTCATATTTCACTAATTCGTTCCCTCGTTTTAGTAAATTGTGGTCATGTTTCACAAATGTGTTCCCTCATTTTAGTAAATCACTAATTTTTCAATAAATCGTTCCCTCATTTTAGTAAATCGTGGCATTTTAGTAAAATGTGGCCATGATTTAAATAAAACAAGAACAAATTATTATAACCTGGCCACAATTTACAAAGCGGGCTCTGTAATTATCTATTGTAAAATATTTTGCCATCTTAAATATATGATTGTCAGGCTATCATTTGCATAATTATTATTATTAGAGTAAACCTGTAATGAATTGTTGAATCATGACTCAACCGCAAAACAATATTCACCTGACAAATCAAACTATTCAAGCATCAAACTTCCTCCACCTGCTGTTACTCGGACGTTAGCATATGAGCTAGGAGGAATCTGACATTCTTGGCCCAGTCTGTAATTGGATCAAACTGTGCAAAAAGCGGTTCCTCTCTGCCTTATCATATGGCATTTCAGTCTCTCGGTTTAGTTTTAATTTGGCCATTAGGCTCACAGCTGGTGCCCAGGCCTCTACTGTGACCTCCGACTGGGTTTGTTTGTTTGGGTGCTTATTGTGTTATGTAGTAGATGGCCCTCTAACAATAGGGAGCCTGGAATTGTCTCTCCAGGATTTCTGATTATGACCCTAAACTTACAATGACAAGCCTTTCACCATCACCGCCATTACAAGAGTGAGATTGAAAGTATTGGGACTGTTGCCATTTATGCTCACTTTGATAGGAAGCAATAATCATATATACTTTTTCTTTTGTTCCCAAAATGGTGTGGATTTTGTGTTTCTTTAACAACATCATCATGAGATTGCTTGACAGGTCCCTCTTTGCTTCATGTGTTGACAAATGACAAATATTGTTTTTTGTTATATTGTTCATATTTTATTATATTGTTGTTTGCTCTTTTGTTGATTTTGATTGCTTCCATTGTCTGCATTTGTAAGTGGCTTTGGATAAAAGTGTCTGCTAAATTAGCAGGAAATTTGGGTGGGACTTATTGATTGGCCCCTCCACTTTTCTGAATAGCTAATAGCCTTTAGTTTGCATCACAGCTATGGACTGTGATTTGCTACTTGCTGTTGCTTGTCAGAAAGAGGTGATATTGGGGGAAGGACATTCTCCTAAAGAGATGTATTTTGATTGGACAAAAATTTGGACACGCCCGTGAGTGCATGATCACATCATCAGTAAGACAATTTAAATTAAATTAATTAAGTTATAATAATAATAATAATAATAAAATAACTTGGGTAAATACAAAAAATAAGTTAATAGAAATAAATAAAATACAAATGAGTTAATATAATAATAATAAAAAAAATAATATTAAGGTAATTGTGACTTTTTGTCTTACAAATCCGAGTTTATATCACACTTTTCAGACTTTTTTGCTTGCAATTCTGCATATAAATAAGTTCAGAATTGCTATTCTGAGAAGAAAAGTCAAAACTTTAAGATAAAACATTGCAATTACTTTATTTTTAATCAGTGCCTTGGGGGCACCATTTATGTATGTATGTATTAGGGGTGTAAATCGGATGGTTCGTCACGATACGATATCGATTCTCAAACCCAGCGATACGATATTTGCTGATACCTCAAAAAACTCTACGATATGATTACGATTCGATTCGATACAGGAGTATATCGATCGATCGATATTATGATATGATATATATCTATTTTAAACTTATTAACTCACAAATGCAACCAAAATATATAACACAAACATCTGAAATGTTCACATCAATTGGGACATTCACAACAAAAAAATAGGCCTACACATTGTTTTAAGAAAATAAACAATTGGAAAAACAATTCTGGCTGCTACTATGGGCTCAGTGCTAAAAATATTTTCTACAGATAACCAAATTACAAGCAATAGCAGAAAATAAATACAATACAACAAAGACATAAGTTCAATAAACAGTGATTTTCAGGTTTTTCAGCTCAGTCTAAAATAAATGTTCAGGCACGCTACAGAAATGTAATAAATGTAAAATAACTGCATAGTCTTCACTGTATAAATTAAATATAGATTAATCATTTTTGATGTTACAAAGGTTATTTAGTCAGGAGCAGTGAGCACTTGTATTTTTCTTGGACAGCATTAGATTTATTATTAGTTTGCTTTCACTTTAAGAACGAAGCACGGATTTAATATACAGATACACATGCATTTTCTTTCTCAACTGTTTACGTTAAAACATATGCCTAACCGACTGTGTTTACTAGGATATTCGCCAAAACGCGCATTTTGATGTAATTTTGTCTGTAATTGTTCATCTATGCACAAAAAAGCGCAAGAGAGCTCAATTTAGTATTCGCGTGATGTAGACGCGGCTGTCTGTGTGCGTGCGCTTCAGATGTGTGCACAGAAAACTTCTCACACAGCGCTCGACTGTTCTGCAAACAATCCAGAGCGTCTTTTATGCTCACCTTCTGCCTTCGGGCAGTCCTTATATCGAGTCCTGATACGCGAGTTTGAACGAGAATGCACGCGTTGGCGGTAGTGCATAGACGGACATTATGTGAAAATGTGGACAGTGCCAAAATAAAGGTGCAAAATGTTTTGTCTCGTCACATTCAGTTAGGAATTACATTCATCTTAGTTTCAACTCAAAGTGGCCATATTTGAGAAAAAAATTTAGTCTGGAAAAGTTGGACTCGATGTCCAACTGTCGAAGCTTAACTTCCTTATCGGCTTAAATTTCGAGCTTGCGGACCTGTAGACGCAGAGCTAGCTCTGCCTGGCGGACCTGTGTTCTCTCTCTCTCCACACGGAGCCGTGCGATGCGTACTTTCAACTGTGCCTCCCCTGTTGATTTGGGAGTACCTAGTGAAAAAGGTTCAAAAGGTGAAAGAGTTTCCCCAACTTTAGCCTCCACCTTGGTTGCGGCTAACTCACCTTCCCCTTCTACCTATTTCCACAACATCATGCTCCTCATCCATGGGTACCACCCTTCTGTCTACGTCTGGCAAGCTTAAAACTCCAAATTCGATCAATCAATTCCGCCTTAATTTTCTTTTTCAAAGATTGCTTTGGAATCGTAATTTGGAAGTGGGCAGCCATCATTAACAACTCATCCTTCCTGCATTTCTCTATCACCTCTAATGAGGGATTATCAACGAAACTCTGTAAGTTAAACGCCATCAAACCTGATTACGATGCGTCACAAGACCAAATTTGCTCAACCTAACGTTCACACAAAACTCTGCCTGAAACAAAACAACACACACCTCACTCCTCAGCAAAAGAGACAGCATCCGCTTTTTAAGACGAGCCCCCAATTATGTTACGTCTCCCTAATTATCTGGCGTCTAGGGTTTTTGGGAGGTAACACAAAATGTTTAATAAATAAAAAGATATTTAAGCTAAATCACTTTTCTCTGCTATGGAGGTGCGGGTGTGTGCAATTAAGAAGCAGAGACAAAACTGAATATGAATTTTGTGTTTAGTAGAAAAATAAGTCAATATTACAAAGCTCCCAGTAATAATAATCTAAACAAACCCAAAATACCTTAAAAAAACAACAACAACAAATATCTATTTACAAATTATATACAAACGTAATGGATTAAAGACAACAAAAGTGAGGGACAAGAGCGGTGCTAAAGAAAAGAAAATAATAAAAACAAACACGCTAACTAGCACCAATCAAAACCAAGCTAAACTAAATAAATGAAAGAAAGAAAATAACTTCTTCAGCGTAGAACGTCACTAACTACACTGACTGACAAACATAAATACAGAGGTTGGCATCCGCTCATAAACTAGTGTGCAGTGGTGTAATGTAACAAAGTAATAATACCTCGTTACAGTACTTCAGTCTTTTTTGGGAGTATCTGTACTTTACTTGAGTTTTTATATTTCAGCCAACTTTTACTTTTACTCCACTACATTTCCTAACTAAAATATATACTTTTACTCCGATACATTTCCCTGAAACATATTCGTTACTTACTACAAAATAGGCAGAAGAACATGGACTGCAGGAAAGCAGGTTTGACGAATCAGTGGTCTGGCGTTTGCAAGTTAGACTCCTAAAAACACCTTTGCTCATGTGCAAACAAGTGCGCGCACAACCGCGGGTGATTCATTTTCCACTCAAGTCGAGTCCGGGGTGTGCGATATACAGTATATCTTCTGCGATAATATGGTAAGTGTTGTTGTAATGATGTGCGATCTGACATTATCAAATAGGCTATATCACCAAATCACACATACAGAGTTCACGCACGTTGATTTATTAGTCTATTAAAACTCAAAATTCCAGGCATTCTAAATTATGGACGTCAAAAATGCTTATGTATGCTTTTTACATTCATATAATTTAATATAGTTAATTTAATCTATATTACACAAAGAGTACCGTTTTTCTGCAGATATCAGCATGAAAACACATTTAATAATAATTTTATACAAGTTCAGTAAAGCAATAAGTGACTTACATTTTAGACATAATACTGCTTGTTTTTGCTCAATTTTGCCAACGAAAATAGTTCCAAACAAAGATCACACAGCACTGTTTTGCATCTCTGAGCAATGGACGGTGTTTACTTATTGAATGAATCAGCTTTTTGAACGAATCGGTTGAATAAATGATTCAGTGATTCACTCATTAACACAGTCAAATGCTTTGTTTCTGAATGAATCAGCTGTTTGAAGGAACCTGTTGAAGCTCAATGACTCACTCATTAACAGCCACTTGCTGCCACCTACTGGCGGTTTTAATTTCACATTTCGACTATTTTTGTTATGTTTTAAATTATTTAAAAAATCAGTATTTAACGTTTTATGTTAAAAACAAAACATTAGGCCTATTTATGCATCCGAAACAGCAGGTTAAATGCACCCTTGTCCCCTCTGAGCTACACTAAACTGTGTAAATACATCTAAATGATATTTCAGATGCAGATTCCAGAAATGTTTTCTTATGTTGGAATTAAAGACACTAAGTACCAGATTAAGTGCTTCTTATTCTTACCCAAAAATACAAAATGGAAGAAAGAGTTAAAAATGAACACAATCTTGCTACTCGAGCTGTGTATGAACATTTTATATATATATATATTTATTTATTTGCTTCTTTGCCGTTTTGCATTTACTTGTACTTTTACTTTCAATACTTAAGTACGTTTAAGATTTAAAAAAATACTTTTCGTACTTAAGTACAATAAATATCACATACTTTAAGACTTTTACTCAAGTAATATTCGAAACGGTGACTTCAACTTCTACCAAAGTCATTTTCTGGTAAGATATCTGTACTTTTACTTGAGTATGGCTTTCAGGTACTTTATACACCACTGTTAGTGTGTTTTTAACAACTTTACCCTGCGTGTAGTAAGATGTAAGTCACGTGACATGCTGCACTGGTCCCATCACTAAGTGTCGAAGAAGGACTTGAATAAGCTCGGGTAAACCGAGAGTAGAGTCACAGCATAAACGCAGTTAAACAGCCACTGAAAAGTAAAGTTTCACAAGAGAAAACGCAAACACACAGTAACTCAAATTCGGAAACAAAAACAGGAGCAAACGCCAAAGTAAACGTGGGAGAGCAAACAAATGAAAAGCAAATGCTCCTCCCGAACTCGCGTCCCACTAACGTATGATTGGTCCACAAAGCGTTGCGTAGAATTGATGATTGACAGAAGCATGGTCCAATCACAGGTCCTGTGAGGTGAGAGTGAGGCGAGAGAGAGAAAAAGGAGAAAACATCCCTCCCAGAACAATATGGGACGTAACAAGTTTATAAATGAGCAAGTTACTAGTTGCTTATTACTTAACAATTTTTTTTTTTTTTTACATTTACAAGCAATTTCTGAATAAAAGTTGTTTCCTAAAGTAAATTCTACACCATTTCTCTCAGTGTATCTGTGTCAGTAATATTGTCGCTAATATTGTTACAGTTGCATAACAGCTAAAAATGGCATGGACTAAAAAGCCACAGGATTACAATTTGTATGGGGTCTTTAACCACAAGAGGTCAACAACGTTTATGCCACAATGAGAGATATGGGACTGAGTTATTTTCTGACCCAGTTATATTGTATTATATAAGTTAAATGTACTGCAGGGCTGTTTAGTGTTAAATCTCAGGGTGATATATTTTCAGCTGAAACTGAATAATTAAGAGAGTTGAGGTTTAAATAATTCATGTCAAAAACAGTTTTTTTTTTTTTTGCTTTAATTCGAACGAGCAGTAATAAACAAGTAGGAGCTATGAAGATAAATAAGCATACAAACAAAATGACGTTTTTGACATCAATTCACCACAAGCTTCATTTTTAAAGTTGCATAACATAAGAAAGTAATCACATTTTAGCATGCAAACATAATTAATTTTTTATATAATTTATTTGTTTATTTATTATAAAATAATAGTATTGTTTATTAAGTATTGTTGTTGTTGTATTCTGAACATTCTATAAATGTAAAACAATAAGAGGACTCGTGATCCTTCAGAAATCATTCTAATAAGCTGATTTGCTGCCCAAGAAACATTTATTTCTTTATTATCAATGCTGAAACCTGTTGTGCTGATTAAGGCCCTGTCCACACGAACGCGATTATTTTTAAAACCGCAGCTTTTTCTACGTGGTTAGGCTGTTCGTCCAAATGCAAACGCAGCACCAGGTCACTGAAACCAAACATTTTTGAAAACGCCTGCCAGGGTGAAGATTTTCAAAAACTCCGGTTGCAGTGTTATCTTGTAGACAGCGAAACCGGAGTTTTTGGCTTGTGACGTCGGAGCCTGTGCTGTTATCTCCGCCTACTGGAAACTTTTTCAGGCTTCTGATTGGCCAACATGGCTTTACGGTTGAGATTATATCGCCACCTGTTGGCTTGGCATGCTCTCGACAGTGCTTCATAGCATGCGTTTGCGTTTTCATGTGGACGGAGATTTTTTTAAAAACGGAAGAAGAAAAAACTCAGTTTATAAAAATACCCGTGTACGTGTGAATATGGCCTAATATTTTTGTGGAAATCAAGATACATTTTTCAGTATTCTTTGATGAATTAATTTCAAAAGAACAGCATTTATTTAAAATAGAAATGTTATTGTAAAAATGTAAGAGTATGTCACTTTATATCAATTTAATGCATCCTGGCTGTAAAATTATTAATGTCTTAAATAATAAATAAATAAATAAATAAGTAAATTAATATTTAAAAAACAAAATCATACTGACCCCAATTTTTTAAATGGCAGTATATGTACATGTATTTTTATTATTTTATTTTATTTATTTATTATTATTTATTTTTTTTAAGCACAGGCTGCAAAAAAAAAAAGCCTACAATTATCTACAAAAAAATTTGGATGAATTCATTACAGAAGTTTAATAATTAGAACAAACCCTAATCAGAATGTGTGAGGAATATCAATGTGCCAATGTTTTCCAAGCACTAATAAAAAAGTGAAACAAAGTAGAAATGTAGATGTGTTTGATTTAACCTTTAGGCGCCAGGGATTTTTGGAAAAATGCTGGATTTTGACATCAAGATTTCAAAAGCTTGTGGCTTGAAAGGGCTTAAAGATAGAGATCTAATGTAAATTAGAAAAATGTTGGGCATGACCGAAAGTTTATGTGGGGTGTAAATATACTTGTCTAATTTGCATATTATGATGTCATTAGGGGGCGGTCATCTTACATTTCATAATATTCAGGAAATAGTAGATATTGAATTGATGTTTGAACTTATTTGCATGTTTTTTTTTTGTCTTTTTATCCTCATTCCAAATGATCAGAAAAGAGGAAACCAACAATAAAACAGGAGAAAGTACTAAAATATTACTACATTACTATACTATATAGTAGTAAAACGCATGTGAACAGTAACCTACTTTTTGATCAGTTCATCAGTAATATTCAGGAAATAATAGATATTGAATGGATGTTTGAACTTATTTGCATGTTTTTTTGTCTCTTTATCCTCATTCCAAATGATCAGGAAAAGAGGAAATCAACAGTAAAACAGGAGAAAATAGTAAATTATTACTATATTACTGTGCCATAGTAAAATGCATGTGCCTATTTTTTGATCAGTTGACCAGCTATCTGCCCAATCAGGTATCTAGGTGACACAGTTTATAGTTCTTGAGCGTATGGTACCTCTCATTGCATGTCACAGCACACAGACGAACCCACACTGACGGCACCGTGTACCGCGGACACTCCCACCTCTTTGGGGCACTGGATCCAGAGCCGCTCTGACTGGATCCAAAGAGCTAGTGCTACTTCCAGCCCTATTTCTCCTACCCCTGCTGCCTCTACCTCTAGCAACAGCTCTCCTATGGACACAACGACCACGTCCACTGCCACCACCCCATCCCCATTGGGCAAAGGGTCGAAATGATCACTTGTTTCTGCGTCGTAAACACTCGCGCCTTGCACAGCCTGCACCATTGCGCTACAAAGATGTACCGGGAGAAGCGGGATTATTAGACGACTGATCGTCATTTCCAAAAGGCAAATATTCCCCTTCAGAGTCAGAATCAGCAAATAACATTTGCAACACATCCTCACGGTACAACATTTTATTAGCATTTTGGCGATTTTCTCTCACAAATCTCACAATTTACTCGCATGCTATGAACTGAACTGCTTCCACATCAATGACACGATAGCTCACTTGCTCTGCTATTTCCTCGAACACTTTGAATAGGAACGTGACGTAATTTTGGTATAGAATTGAAGTACTACATGTCTCCCATCTAGTGGTAGGGAATACAAATGAGATATTACACCATATTAGGATCTACAGTCTATTTTATTAAGTAAGACGTCTTGTCGCAATTTTGCGACTTTGGCGCTTAGAGGGTTAATGGCCTGTTTCTGAATATAACAACAAAATTTTGTCTACAACTGGTTGAATCGGTGCTGAGCAGAACATTTTAGCCTTTTTTTTTTTTTTTACCTATTTTCATAGTTACTACATATATTAATTTACAATTTTTTTCTTCTTAGTCTGACACCATTCAAATGAATGCCAATGCAAGCAGTTTTCCGAGAAAACGGAAGCTTATTTCCTTATTTTCCCTGTTTGTCTGACAAAAACCGCCATTGAAATTATGCAAATTATTAAATTATTATCTGTTTTCTTACCTCCTCCCCCAATGATTTGTTTTAGCAGAATCGATCTGAAGTTGTCAGCCCCCATCTGTCTGGAGCTCACTTCAGAGACGGAGACAAATTGCGAATGCATTAGCCGGTTTAGCTATGCAACAACGTTATATCAGCAGCTCGGAGACACTCGAAGCGGAGTGACAGCTTGGAGTGTGATCCTTGTTGATTTGGAGATCAGTTCGGTTTGCCTTTTCTCCCCAACAGGCTCTGAGCAACGTTTAACCTCAGACCGTCCATAAAATCACAGCGAGGAGGCTAAGATCTAGCGTGGCATTTCGAGACTCAGGCACTTTATTTGAAGCGTCGTCAGCGCTAGCGATTGTCACCTGAGGTTTCTCGCAATGGCTTGATGCCACAAGTTAGGATTTCTGGTGGAACGTCTCTTCTTGAGGCGTTAGGATGTTTTAAAACGTGTGTAATTGTTTATAAAGTGGTCCAGGAGGGGTGTGGGAACCTTCTCATTTGCTTGCACGGTTCCCATGACGATGGATTGGCCGTGGGTTGCAGAGTCAGAAGGAAACAGCGTAGGCCTGCCTGAATTAGTCTTCCGTGGCGATGCCTGTTGAAAAGCTGGAAAGACACATGCGACTGCCTACATGCTCTTTAAAGGAATGCATGCTGGTCTTCAGTCTTTTTGGTTTAAATGTATGCCCTAGGGAGGAATATATATGGGTTTCCTACATAGATGTGCTTGTTTGTGTCACGACTGATATAAAGCCTCCCTCTTCTCATAAATTTTCAATATTTCCAGAAACACTTCACATTTTGATCACCTTCTTGGGATTTATTGCACAATAATGACCTATTTGTTGCTGTAGTATTCAAGGGCTATATTTACTCATTTTATCCCCAAAAATAGATTTTTTTAAAAATCTTGACTTTATTAATAGTACTATCAGGATTATGGACCTGTTTTGCCTGTTTCTGTTTCAGTGTTCCCTTATTTGGTCATGTTCCTGTTCTCGTTGTCTCATTGTTAGTTGATTCCCCGCACCTGTCTGTCCATCGTTAAGTTTAGTATAAATGTGTAGTCTGACTCATGTTTCCTTGTCGGGTCTTGAACGTCTTCCTTGTGCTCTGTGTCTCCCTGTTGGATTATTAAAGACTCTCGTTTTGTGAAATCTCCACGTCACCTCGTCTCCTCGTTCCTCTCATAAGCAAAGCGTGACAGAAGACCCGACCGAAACCGCTACCTCCGTGTGTCTACGCTCCGTTTTTGTTTCCGTTTTTTTTTTTCCCCTCAGTGTTTTGTTTCCGTTGTGTTATCCATGGATCCCCTCAGCCGTCTGGAGTACCTCCTGCTCCTGCTGAAGCAGGGGGAGAGATCGCTTGAGGGCCATACTAGACTGTTCCTGGTCCACGCTGCTCTAACCAGCTACCCAGATGACACGCTCTGTGCGTTCTACGACGCCAGTTTAAACATCTCGTGCAGAGCGATGTTGTCCGAAGATGGACCTCGAGTGAATTTCGCTGCCTTTGTGGAGTGGACCCTCCGGACCCAGTGCCCAGCCTACCATCTACCAAAATATTTTTGAATGCTTTTTAAAAAGATTTTTTTAAGCAAAATATCTTATCCTTACAAAAGCTGCATTTATTTCATTAAAAATATTAAAAAACAACAGTAATTTTGTGAAATATTCTGTTTTATTTAAATGTTTTTTTCCATTTTAATATTTTTAAGTTTTATAAATTTTCAGCATCATTACTCCAGTCTTCAGTCACATGATCCTTCAGAAATCTTCAATATGCTGATTTGATGCTAAAAATCTTAATATCAATGTTGAAAACAGTTTTGCTGCTTCATTCATTCATTCAGTCAGGCCTTCAGGAACTGTGACACATTTTTTTGTTCAGTATTCTTTGATGAATCAGGATTATTTGATGGCCTTTATTTAAAATAATATTTTAATTCACTCTTTCATAATTATTGTCACTCTGTATATATATTTTTATATGTAAAATGTGTGTGTGTGTGTGTGTGTGTGTGTGTGTATATATATATATGCAGTATATATTTCAATATGTACAGTATATATTTATATATATATATATACTGTATATATATACTGTAGGTTCTGTCCATTATAATACTTTAGGAAGATAAATTATGAATGCTTTATAACTAGTGCTTTATTTAATGGCTTCATGTCCAATCTAATCCCCCCTATGGCTTTTGACTAATGTAAAGTGCGGTCAAAACCCTTATTTTAGATATATTGTTAATATTTATAAAAAAAAGTGACTATTGGATGGCAAGGACGGTTCCTGAATCCCGCCGTGGTGGAGGTTCACGGGCTGCCTGTTCATTTCTCAGCAACAGAGCAGCTGTTGAACACTTTAAACAAAAGGTGAAGCTCTGAGCTTTGTCCTCCAGACACGGAGCAAATGACACAGACAGGCCTTTGGGAGTTTCTTGTGTACAAGGCTTGTGTACAAATAAGCTGCAATTAGCAGAATTTATGAGCGAGCACACAAACCTGTTGGGGATACGTTTCTGAGTCAAGTACGCCCGTGGAGTGATGGGTAGAGCACATGTGGTCAAGGTCATCTGACAAATAAACGGAAAACATGCATCAATCAGCCTGAGGAATAATTTGGCTGCTAAGGCCATAGAACATAAACTGCAGAGTTTTTGAGCATGGGTCAGTATGTTGTAGTGATTATGAAAACTGGGGTTTATTTATAAAACATGAGCAGAACACATTTTATTGTAACTTGTTCATAAAAACGTTTACAATGCAGTTTTATGTAAGAATGGTTTTATGAACTACATGCAGAGAAATTTGATCTGCTTGGATTTTATTGGGAATTATGTATTAAAACATTTAGTGTACAAAATGGGACAGTTATCATACGAATGATTTTACGAACGATTTACACAGACATATTTCTGCTTGTATTTCATGAATGGGATTTGTGTGTTTTCAGAGCCATGGCTTTAAAATGACTGTACATACACTGACGTGTTGAGCTGTGATGCTCATGTGGGCAACACCGGTTCACATCTGACTTGCAACATTTCTTGATCATGTTCCACCTGACTCTCTCAGCATCATATGTCTTTTGTAAGCAAAACAAATGTCTGATAAAACGTTTCAATTCTTATCTAACAATTTTTACATAGTTAACGAGGTAAAAAAAGCTTTTTCTGTTATATAAAGTTTTTACGAACTACTGACGAACACAGAAATCCATTCCTCTCATTTTGCTCATGTGGTTGATACAAATGATTCTTACATCCATTGTCAGAGAAATGTACACATTTGTCTCTCATTGTGTTGTGGGAGCTTAGCAGTACTGCCTACTTGTGGTGCTCATGTGGGAAGTGTGGGTTTGAATCTGACACAGTTCACAGTTATATTCCCTCTCTCGCCTCTCAATCTTCTGTCTTCGGATGTCTGTGTAATTCATTTGTAGTGTGAACTTTTTTATTGAATTCTTTAGCATTAAGTATTAATATTGCATTAAACTGGCTTGCTAATTTTATTTTAATTTTAATTGAATTTTTAATTTTATTAAAATTAAAATTTATTTACATTAGATTTACACATGCGTCATGAAAAAGGCTCATTGTGTGTACTAAGAGCCACAGCCTAGCAGTTGGTGCACATACTTGGTACTCAAGTGGGAAAAGTGGGTTTGAATCTGACTCACAACCAGTTCACATTCACATTGCCCTTTTCTCTTCACAAATTCAGTGCTCGATGAGCTAAACAGATGTCTGTGTAAATCATTTGTAGAACTGTTTTTATTTGCAATTCAATTGAATAATTGCATTCAGTTCACATCTGGTTCACAAATAGTTTGTAAAATCAGTTTTACGTCAGTTGTTTACACAAGAATTTATGCAAAAAATGCACCTTCTCATGGTGCACATGTGGGAAATTTGAGATTGAATCTGGCTTGCAAATGCTTATTTTCACCCTTCCTTGCCATTATTTGCTTTACTCCCTCTACTTTCTCTCCAAAATGTCTCAATAGACTTTAATCAGGTAAGACACCATATTGAATTTAATGTGGATGAGAACGAGGCTGTGAGGGATAGACTTACAGATTTTACAATAGGATGTGCTATTTCTGCTAATCATGCTATTTTCACAACTAACAACTTTCAGAATTTCTTTGTGGAGTTCTAGTCTACTGAAAGTTATTTTTGGAAATATGTTTAATCAGCTAAACAATCAATATGTTGTTAAACTGCAGTACAATCCATTGAACGCTCTGTACTTCTATCTTTCACAGCTTAGTTTTCATTCCTGTCAGAAATTACATATGGTGCTACCTTTGCCTGTCTATAGGCACTTCAAAAAAGTGTGGTGATGTACTTTGAGTATTCGGGGAGAAATCTTGATTTCAACCGATCACAGAAGAAGTGACAGACTTCACCATCAGACTCCAGCACTCAAGATGCCAACGCGGGGCATGCAGCTTGGGAGCCACAGATAGGCTAAATACTTGCTCCGACTCAAGAGTATGCGATGCCCAGGAGTGCATTAAAGACTTCAGCTGCATTTGTTGACTGGCTTAGGGTAGCTCTGCTGTAGCAGCTTAATGATAACACATTATCTCTTTCTTAACACTTATTTTCTAGTGGGAAAAACAGACCCGGACTCACTTCCTTTGCAGTCTACCGAGTGGAAGCAAACAAAGTTTAAATGATTTATGACTATGTAAGGTTAGCCGATGCCTGTGGCAAAATGAAATGTTCTGCTGACCTTTGTCTTTGTAGCTACACTGTGGATGAAAGCTTCATTACGCCACAAACCTATTTAGATGAGGCACGTTATTAGCCTTGATGGCAGACAACAAGAACAGACTCAAAAGACTCTTCAGGATCCGGATTGATAAATGTTATTGTTTGTCTGCTGATGGCGAACGGTCTGATTACATGCTAAGCTTCCTGACGTGAAGAATGACAAATAAGGATGTTAAAGGGGTCATATGATGCGATTTCAAGTTTTCCTTTCTCTTTGGAGTGTTACAAGCTGATTGTGCATAGATAAGATCCCTGAAGTTGCAAAGACTAAAGTCTCAAAACCAAAGAGGTATTCTTTATCAAAGTTAAGACTCTGCCACGCCCCCTAAAACGGCTCGTTCTAACACGCCCCCACATATCTACCTCACTATGTGGAAATATTTGCATAATGCGGCCCAAATGTGCACGCAAAGAAAGAAGGCGTGGTTTCAGTAACCACAGTTAGTGTTGAAGCAGCCATTGTCAGGGATCTGGAAGGAGGACCCAATTGCAGTGAGTGTAACAAGGGTTTATTGACAAAACAGATCAATACAAAAGGGTTGTGAGGTGCACAGGTGATACCACAACAGGAACGCAATAAACAGATAGCTAGGGAAGGCCACTGGAACAGCCTCAGACATCAACTGGCAGAATACTATAGCAGAGGTGGCAAGACCAGGCCGGGAGAGAGACCAGAGCAAGGCACCAGAGAGCTGAGCTCAGATACTTGTTGACCATAAACTCTGAAGCACCCCCAGACAACAGGCAAGGGAACCAGTGGACAGGAACACCACAACAAGACAAAGCATAGCTCCACAGAAACACAAATTACTCCAAGACAGGCAAGAGAATAAACAAAAAGGACTAAATATTATTATTATGAAAGTAACCAACACAAATAACCAAAAAATGAACAAAAGATCAGGACTAAGAGAACTAAATGAATACTAAATTAAAGGCAAAAAGGTCAAAAACAGACCGCATCCAAAAACAAGGAGCAAGACAAAAACATAGAATTACAAGAGACAAGACTAGGGCAAGACTAGAGCAGAAGAACAAACCGACAAGACAGGAACACATAATCAGCCATATCCACAGACAGAGACAGAGACAGAGACAGAGACAGAGACAGAGACAGAGACAGAGACAGAGACAGAGACAGAGACAGAGACAGAGACAGAGACAGAGACAGAGACAGAGACAGAGACAGAGACAGAGACAGAGACAGAGACAGAGACAGAGACAGAGACAGAGACAGAGACAGAGACAGTGAGGGAAAGAATGACCACAAACCAGCAAAGACAATAGGGCAAGTGGCAACCAGAGTGTCAGGGCAAAACCCTGACAGCCATGTCAGGGAGACGCTGTGTGTTTCTAGGTGAAAGCAAAAGCACTTTATTTGGCCTTCCGAAAGTAGATGCATTTAGGAATCTTTAAGATTACTTGCAACATAACAGCAATGCGTTTTATGGACGACCGTTTCATGAAAAATGCGGAGTTTTGCGCATCGTCTTTGTATGTGTGTGTGTGCACACGCGAGCGAGAGAGAGCGAGAGCGAGCAGTGTGTGTGTCTGCGTGCGTGCGCGAGCGAGCGAGCGAGGGAGAGCGAGAGAGAGAGAGAGAGAGAGAGAGAGAGAGAGAGTTTTGGGGATGCAGAACTTTTGCCACACAAATGTGTTGTAGCCTTTTCACGCCAAGGCTGATTATTCAACAATGGTAACTTCTCTAAAAAATAATAAAACAATTAATATGCTGTACCTGTGATTTAATTGCTCAGAGAAACTGCTTGAGATTATCCAACTAGTTACACCAGTATACTAGCATCACATTCTTGGTCAGTAATTCAGTTCAGCAGGATGATGATGACTGAAATCACAACTCAATCTCATGAGAAAATGTAACTATTTTACAAAGTCATTTCATATAAATTTGTGCAATGTGATTCAGACAGAAATGTATGATTTTTAGAAATGTGAATAAGGCTGAGAAGCAGTGTTCAGCTCTCAAGTTCTCTCAAAATTACGAACAAATGTTCTCCCAGTGATTCAATAGAATGTTCATTCAAAGTGATCTGGTGTTTAATAATGCACAGAAACATCAATGTTGTTATGTTGGTAGTTGAGCTGTTGCAGGTAGTCATTGACTTTTTTTTTCATACTACGGAAGTCAATGGCTACTGGCAACTGTTTGGTTACCAACATTCTTCAAACTATAAAGTTTTTGTGTGAAAATGTACAAATGAGATACAAATTCATAGAAATTAGCCACCAGTTCATTAAAACGTAAAATAGATACTAATTGCCATGTGAGTATGTTGGAAACGCCAACAAACTTGGCACTGTTCATACGTTATCATTACACATCTTTTTTTTTTTTGGGAGATGTACTAGTGAAGCAATTTTGGTATGTTCAGGTATACTCAAAATAATAGCACATGGCTTTTCAGGTAATATTACCGATTATCTGATGCTATCGCTAATGGTTTTACGTTGTCATTTTCAGGTTTCGACACCTACTTTACATCACGCACACTGGAGAACAACAGAAGGAACGTCTGGTTTGCTGAGTTCTGGGAGGAGAACTTCAACTGCAAGCTCATGAGTTCCTCCAAGAAAGAAGACACTAGCAGAAAGTGCACAGGTAAATGCTAACAGCTCATTTTAGCCTAAAAACACCTCATGCTATGACATGCAGGTTTTCTCTCAGCGAGTTGATGATGTTTGCCCTCTTGACTGAAAACCTAGCTTAACAATTCTGTGTAAACTGGTAACTGGTACAGTCTTTTCATTGATGGTAACTGGTCGAAGTTGATCTTTAGCGACAACAGGTGATCAGGTGATTTTGGTAACTGGTTGACTGCCTAATTGACCAGCTTGGACCTGCTAATAACCAGCTAGTTACCAGATAGTGTGTAAAAATCAAAGCTACCAGCTTTAGCTGGATTTTCCAGCAAGGAATTATAAACACTTGCTGCAGTGATTGAAAAAAGTATAAAAGTTACCACTGTTTCCCTAGCTTTTTTTTTTTTGAAGAATCCTGTCAGGCTCATTGACTCCAGCTTATTAGCGCTGCGTTTCTGAATACAAAGCACATTCTCCACTGTAACAGAGCTCTCAATTACATAAGCTTCCCTCAGCTCATCATGGCTAGTTCAGGCTGACAGGTTCCCAATTCCCAGTCAGCTACAAGACAGAGTACATGCGCATCAAGATTGTCAAATGAAATGTGGGAATATTCATAACAGAATAGCATAAGTATGCATGCAAGGTTGTTTTCCTTTCTTATTTAAAAATAAAATAGGTGTAGCTTTGGACGCATTAATCCAGGATTGAGTAGAACATTACATTTTAAGCAATGATATGCATTATTACTAAAGTAGAATTTCTAAGTTGTAAAATCATTTTTAAATTGTAAATGCATGTATTTTGTCTTGTAGCCTGTGGCGAAGTCAATATCAGCACAAGGGGTAAACACTCTGGAGTATCTAGAGTAATTAATGTAGGAATCAATACTATTGACTATGTGCTAACGAAATTAAAAGAATGACAAAGAAATTGTTACCCAGAATTATTCTGTATTGTATAATATGTCCTTTCACATTTCTCTGATAAATATGATGCTTGTCAAGAGATGTGTATTGATATTTGAACCGGTGAAAACTCCGTTAATTGACTAATGATGTGCACAACTGTCACATAGGAAAACAGAGACAGTGTACAACAACTGGTTTTGCTTCAGGACAGATTTTACAGCGAGGACCCAATGCTGTACCAAACCTCTTTATTGAGCAAAATTGAATTTCAGTGGTTTGATGCTCTCAGCAGCTAATAATTCACTGCACAAAACACCAAGGTGCAAAGGGGTCTAGCAGCTCTATTAAGCCTAACCAAAATGGTCGACCAGGTCAAAATAAGGTCCACTAGATGGTACTTGAAGTGTTCTGCTATTTAGACCACATTGGACTAACATACATAAGATAGAAACTATTTGACTGTCGCCTACACCTTATGTCAAGTTTGTAGTAACATAGCACCAGCCTCAGACAGACCGCCGGCTCGCCCACAGATCGCCCACAGTCTGTTCCCAAACCGTCTGATGCACATTGCACAAAGATGGCAAGAACTGACTGAAAAACACTATCCTTGCTGGTCACTGTTGTGCAATTTGTTTATTCCACGATTGTTTATTTTTGTGGTACCAACCAGTGTTACCAATTGTGGTTTTCCTGCAAAATTGGGCTACTTTTACACTGTTGCTGTGGGTTGTTATTTTAGCCTGCAAGTCAAAGCAATTTCACGATTTTGATGGAGGGGAAAACCACGGAAAAAACTGATTGGGCTAATTTTAAATAAGAATTAGGATGGTTCTGTTTCGCAGTCCTGGCAACCCTGGTTACTAACTTTTTTCATATATTAATGACACATAAAAATGTGACAAATTCTGATTGGTCACTTTTTTGGCATTCTTGACCGAGTGTTTGGCCAGAATAAATTGAAAAATTGAAATTGTATGCAACTAATCAAAAGTCTAGCTATCTGAGTAGTAACATTGTACGCGCTTGAGACCAAAAAACAAATTAGCATATGTTGGCTTTTAAATTTTTTTTACAATTTTTTGCATGTTATATTGCCGTTCAAACAGCAGCATAATACAGTCCTATTTTTGAGCACTAATATGATTGTACAATCATTCCTAAATGCAACTAGGCACCAAACACATATTTTTTCTTGTTTTCCTGTAACTAAAACGTCTAAATAAAACAAGATATTTTTAATTGAAAAGTGACATTTTTGTAAGATAATTAAGCCCTGTTCACACCAAGGACGATAACTATAATGATAACGATAAAATATAGTTTTTCAAATCGTTCTAAATGTAAAAAGAATAGCAGAGTTCATACCACAACTATAACAATAATGACACATAGGAACGATATCGTTGGAATCACTTTTTAGAACAATTTATTTTCCAGCTGATGAATGATAAAAACATTGACAGCAAATCAGAATCCATCCTGCTTTAAGGAGATTGACAATTTAAAGGAGCAAACGACAAAACTGCAGTGCACGCTTATAATAAACAGAATGTTATCGCTACGCTAATACAGTTATATAGTTATAATATATCTTTATAGTCATCGTTCTTTGTGTGAACGGGCCTTTAGACTTGTTTTTATGCAATAACTTTATTTAATTTACACTATTTTTGTTTGTTTTAGTTACAAAGTGGTGTCTTGCACTAATATTTTTTTTATATATACTGACACCTAGTGGTGTGGATGAAGCATCACTAAATGTGCTTGCATTCGGTGTGAACTCATCCACTATACGAAAAGTTGTCTCTTACATTATTTAGTGTGATATGTGGTGCTTTTTTCCATTTGTGGTTTCGATAACTCTCCTAGAGGTACAAGCTGTAGTCATCCGAAAGTTGTAGATCCAGATGCTGTTTTCCACCAGTTTATGGTCTCTGTGAGACGTAGTCAATGAGAAATCTTGTTTATTGAGTGTCCTGCCTGCTCCGGGAGTCTCTGGACAACGAGGTGAGATATTCAAGAACTGGAGGTGGCGGCAGTTTCTGTTAGCGACAGCTGGCAACGACAGTCTGCATCGCCCAGAGACGCCGTCGGTGTGAGGGCCAATTTACAGACATCAAGGGCCCGAGTATGTGATGAGAGAGAAAGCACATGGTGTCGTCTCTGGAACAACAGTGTGCGCTGGGGTGCAAAGGAGAGTCAGTTCTGATGGATGACATGGGAGAAGCGAGAGAGGAATTGGCTGTAGTCCAGGATCACGATTGTACAGGAGAAGATGCAATTAAAGAGGGCTGGATTGGAAAGTCACTGTGAATTTGTAATCAATTTTCGGGTTTCTTTGATGTGCTCCTGCACATAGGTCATTACGTGTGTGGCATGATCGCCACTGCCACCATTAAAAAGATGTAATGAGATTTTTGTAGCTATATTTATAGTCTTAAATGTCAATTTTCGGTGTCTTGTGCTAAAATGCAACAAGATACCAAATGCACAGTTGCATCTTTTTTTCCTGTAATAACAACAAAAATGTATTTAAAACAAGATATTTTTACTTAAAAAGTGTTACGTCCCATGTCGTAGGTTGTACTGTTCTCAGGGTAGTCATTTAATTTTGATTGTTTTATTCTCTATGCAATTTAGAATAGTTTTTTTGAAAATATATCTTTGTTTATTTCATTTACACTACTTATCATATATATTATGCTGACACCTAGTGGTGTGGAGGATGCATTACACAAAACTCAGCCATCGATTAACAACTTCTGCAAACAAAAGTGTCGCATAATATGATTTAGTCTTAAATAAAAGTTATTTTTAGCTGGTCTTGTTTAATCAACAAGGCGGTCTCCATCAGGATACTCACTCTGTAAAAATAAAACATCTTTTTGGGGCACTGATATGACTTGAGAATGTATGTGAGCTTACATTATTTTGAAACATATTTTCAAAGTTACGTTTTTATTATTATTTTAGTAAGCATAGACCTCAATAAATTCAGCTGGATTTATGCTTAAAACAAGAAAAGACATACAAATAATTCTTAATATATTATTATCCGCAGTTTTGCTTCTTGTGTAAATGTCGTGTGTTTAAATATTTGGACCCACGTTATATTAAGTGGCCTTAACTACTATGTACTTACATCAAAAAAATAAGTGCAATGTACTTTGTGTTCATATTGTGTTGCAAATCACTTTTGCTGCTATTGAGGTGGGATACGGGTAAGGTTAGGGACGAGTTTGGTGGTTTGGGTAAGATTAAGGGTCAACAGTGTAATTATAATACAATGTGAATATATATATATATATATATATATATATACAATCTAAACAAATTATAGTACAATGTAAAAACATGTACGTACACAATAAGTACATTTGTAATGCTCGGCCTATTAAAAGACTGGCCAAAACGTACCAAATGATTCACTTGAATGCAAGTACATAGTTAAGGGCACTTAATATAAAGTGAGACCAAATATTTTTACTGCAATAAAAGACAGAACTACTCTTGCTGAATGACATTGGGAATGCTTTTAAAGGATTGAAGAGCCAGAGTTCAGTGTCCTCTGGGCACTGGAGTATTTGAATTTTGACTCGCAATGGCACTTCATGAAAATGACAGCTTCTCAGTCCCCTCACAAAAGAAAACATAAACAGAAAATTGCAGAATTCTGCCTGTGGAATTGCTGTTATTATTGGTGTTTTCAATAGAAATGTTCAGAGAGACTGATGCACTTGTGTCACTTGTGTTGCAAAATTATAGTTTTTTTTTATTTATTGAAAAGTTGTAATTTAGCTGTACATTAGCATTTCTATGCCACATTTGTCATTCTTATAGATAAAGTATCTCTTATTGTTTGTCTGAGGAAGTTTTGGTATATTCAAGTAAAGATAAAACGGAATTCAAAGTCATCTTTAATTTAAATAGCAAGGTTTATTTTGAAGTGAAACAAGAAAATGTATAGGTTGGAATTTGTTTTCATTTTGTTTTTATTATTATTATTGTGTTTATTTGATGTTGACTTTTATAAAAATTTTAAATAAACATTTGTCATCTAATCAAGATGGACTGATCATGATAGCAGTTTTGTTTTATGTCCTTGTTCTTTGTGCAAGTGTGTCGTATCAGTAACAAACAAGCACTTCTTGTGTAGGATGTTCTGCTCTGAGGAAACGGGGACATCCTGATTCGTTCCTTTCCATTTTTTGACCTCTTTCAGCAGGCGCCAATCAGCCCACAGACATCTATTCACCGTAATTACATGCTGTGTTTATCTATGTAGCACATGCTTCAGGATCGCTTCCATTTTCAGCGGTGGGTTTTGCAGAATTATAGCTTGATAATAATGAGAGTGACAGCCATTGCTTAGCATATCAGAAGCAAGAAACACCCATACATCCATCTCTCCATCCATCTATATGAAGCTTTAATTTTCTGACTTGACAAGATCAAACAGCTCTCGATTAAACTAGAATGATCAGCATACCTAACCTTT
>NW_015505701.1:579166-583493 GCF_001515645.1 Sinocyclocheilus grahami
ATGAAAATATATATATATATATATATATATATACAATCTAAACAAATTATAGTACAATGTAAAAACATGTACGTACACAATAAGTACATTTGTAATGCTCGGCCTATTAAAAGACTGGCCAAAACGTACCAAATGATTCACTTGAATGCAAGTACATAGTTAAGGGCACTTAATATAAAGTGAGACCAAATATTTTTACTGCAATAAAAGACAGAACTACTCTTGCTGAATGACATTGGGAATGCTTTTAAAGGATTGAAGAGCCAGAGTTCAGTGTCCTCTGGGCACTGGAGTATTTGAATTTTGACTCGCAATGGCACTTCATGAAAATGACAGCTTCTCAGTCCCCTCACAAAAGAAAACATACAAATAATTCTTAATATATTATTATCCGCAGTTTTGCTTCTTGTGTAAATGTCGTGTGTTTAAATATTTGGACCCACGTTATATTAAGTGGCCTTAACTACTATGTACTTACATCAAAAAAATAAGTGCAATGTACTTTGTGTTCATATTGTGTTGCAAATCACTTTTGCTGCTATTGAGGTGGGATACGGGTAAGGTTAGGGACGAGTTTGGTGGTTTGGGTAAGATTAAGGGTCAACAGTGTAATTATAATACAATGTGAATATATTTATAAATATATATATATATATACAATCTAAACAAATTATAGTACAATGTAAAAACATGTACGTACACAATAAGTACATTTGTAATGCTCGGCCTATTAAAAGACTGGCCAAAACGTACCAAATGATTCACTTGAATGCAAGTACATAGTTAAGGGCACTTAATATAAAGTGAGACCAAATATTTTTACTGCAATACAAGACAGAACTACTCTTGCTGAATGACATTGGGAATGCTTTTAAAGGATTGAAGAGCCAGAGTTCAGTGTCCTCTGGGCACTGGAGTATTTGAATTTTGACTCGCAATGGCACTTCATGAAAATGACAGCTTCTCAGTCCCCTCACAAAAGAAAACATAAACAGAAAATTGCAGAATTCTGCCTGTGGAATTGCTGTTATTATTGGTGTTTTCAATAGAAATGTTCAGAGAGACTGATGCACTTGTGTCACTTGTGTTGCAAAATTATAGTTTTTTTTTATTTATTGAAAAGTTGTAATTTAGCTGTACATTAGCATTTCTATGCCACATTTGTCATTCTTATAGATAAAGTATCTCTTATTGTTTGTCTGAGGAAGTTTTGGTATATTCAAGTAAAGATAAAACGGAATTCAAAGTCATCTTTAATTTAAATAGCAAGGTTTATTTTGAAGTGAAACAAGAAAATGTATAGGTTGGAATTTGTTTTCATTTTGTTTTTATTATTATTATTGTGTTTATTTGATGTTGACTTTTATAAAAATTTTAAATAAACATTTGTCATCTAATCAAGATGGACTGATCATGATAGCAGTTTTGTTTTATGTCCTTGTTCTTTGTGCAAGTGTGTCGTATCAGTAACAAACAAGCACTTCTTGTGTAGGATGTTCTGCTCTGAGGAAACGGGGACATCCTGATTCGTTCCTTTCCATTTTTTGACCTCTTTCAGCAGGCGCCAATCAGCCCACAGACATCTATTCACCGTAATTACATGCTGTGTTTATCTATGTAGCACATGCTTCAGGATCGCTTCCATTTTCAGCGGTGGGTTTTGCAGAATTATAGCTTGATAATAATGAGAGTGACAGCCATTGCTTAGCATATCAGAAGCAAGAAACACCCATACATCCATCTCTCCATCCATCTATATGAAGCTTTAATTTTCTGACTTGACAAGATCAAACAGCTCTCGATTAAACTAGAATGATCAGCATACCTAACCTTTTATATGTTTGCGTGTAACCACTGGGATTTTGAAGATTCCGCAATGATGTTCTGTTTCAGTTTATTCTGTTCCACCAGCAGTATCACAAGGTCTTTTTTTTTTTTAGGGAGGGACATGGTACCTTTTAAAACTTTTATTCCCTACTTAAGCAGAATCAAGCTACCGAATTACCTCTGAAATGCCTAAAAGGTATTTTGGTGTAGGATGTTCTGCTCTGAGGAAACGGGGACATCCTGATTCGTTCCTTTCCATTTTTTGACCTCTTTCAGCAGGCGCCAATCAGCCCACAGACATCTATTCACCGTAATTACATGCTGTGTTTATCTATGTAGCACATGCTTCAGGATCGCTTCCATTTTCAGCGGTGGGTTTTGCAGAATTATAGCTTGATAATAATGAGAGTGACAGCCATTGCTTAGCATATCAGAAGCAAGAAACACCCATACATCCATCTCTCCATCCATCTATATGAAGCTTTAATTTTCTGACTTGACAAGATCAAACAGCTCTCGATTAAACTAGAATGATCAGCATACCTAACCTTTATATGTTTGCGTGTAACCACTGGGATTTTGAAGATTCCGCAATGATGTTCTGTTTCAGTTTATGCTGTTCCACCAGCAGTATCACAAGGTCTTTTTTTTTTTTAGGGAGGGACATGGTACCTTTTAAAACTTTTATTCCCTACTTAAGCAGAATCAAGCTACCGAATTACCTCTGAAATGCCTAAAAGGTATTTTGGAGATCAAACAGAATCATTTGCGAGGAGTGGTGGATGGTGAGGCACTCCGACTACGTTTACATGGACATCGGTAATCTAATTATTTGCCTTATTCTAAATAAGCCACTATTATGATTATGGTGTTTACATGAGTTGCTTTTAGAATATTCCTTTCATGTACCCGTTTTACATGTTATAGTACATAGTTCGATTAATGGCACACGTCATTACGTCCCACGTGATGCCATCCGACGTCCCCTCTGGAATTTCACGTGTAAACATATAGTTCGTCTTCGTGATTATGCCATGTACCGTTTTGGGTGTTTCATTTTTAACTTTATGAAAGCTTCAAGTGCAGTTAATTATTTGTATGTGCATACAGACGACGGCGGGTGTTGAAGCTTTTTTTAATTTGCTGTCAAACGGTTGACCACTGCCGTGTGTGTATCCTGTTGCAAAATGCAGCGAAATTCCTACACGACGGTAATAGTGTGATTAAGGCGCTTACATGTCTATACTGCACTTCAGTAATGCGACTAAAATAGGAATACTCCACATGTCTTAATTCGATTTCTGTTTACTTCGAATATGACTTTAGCCGGATTAAGGTAATCAAAAATCTCTGTTTACATGGTAGATTCTTAATCAGAATATTGTCTTAATCGTATTAAAATCGGATTATTGTTGTCCATGTAAATGTACTCTCTGTTTGCGCTCATGAATGGCTGCATCGGTTTGTTTTAGAATAAAGGATTGTGGGTAGAGTTGCCTCAACCTGGCGCCAGAGTGGGTCCACATCTCTCAATTCTCACATGGAGAACTAAAAAATGACCTTTTTTTTGGGGTGGAGGGGCAAACGCACAGGATGTATCTGTGCATTCCAAAACAGCTAGAATGCAACAGAATCCCAGCTAACAGTAACATTTTCAGAACTTTGGATAACGTTCTGGACAAAGTAATGAACAAATGTTCTTCCAGTAACATTCATGGAATGTTCATTCAAAGTTATCTGGTCTTTAATAGCGCTTTCAAACAGAAGGGGGAAAAAAAAATAAAACTACAGTTTTTTTTTCTTGAAACATTTTCACTGAGCATTCCTCTATCTTTTATTTTAATTTATTTTTTTTAAATGTGACTACTTGTTTTGAAACATTCAGAGAACATTCAAAACGTCTCGGTTACGTATGGTCCTGAAGGAGGGAACGGAGACGTCACGTCGGATGACCGACGAAATTGGGATCTCGCTTAGAGGGACCAATCTACTTCGAGTGTAAACTAAACGAGCCAATGCACATTGGCATGCGATTATTGCATCCAGCTGCTGCTGATCACAGCGTGAGTATAAGTAGGCAGCAGATGCAGCGCATATTCAGGTTTTCGCTGAGGAGCCGAGCCGGTGACCCGGCCGCTCAGCGGTGGTACAGGAGCTGTGGCGACGGGACGTGACGTCTCCGTTCCCTCCTTCAGGGAACGAGGGTTACCATACGTAACCGAGACGTTCCCTTTCAGTCGGTTTTTCCCGACGTCACGTCGGATGACCGACGAAATTGGGATCCTACCAAAAGGCCACAGCTACTGCCCCTTCCAGTGTCCTGTGGAAGCCACCTGCGCCAGGGCCTGCACAAGAGGACCAGCTACTGCTACGATGGCACTACCCACTGAGTATGACTGGATAACACTGGGAAAACTTACCCGTTCCACTTGGACCAGGGATGTTACGGAAGCTCGAACCTTCCCGAAGGAGGTTTCGGAAGCAATACACATATGGACAT
>NW_015505701.1:583518-584231 GCF_001515645.1 Sinocyclocheilus grahami
TGCTCCTCGTCCTCCCTGACCTTGCACAGCAACTGTGCCAGAAGGCTCACTGGGGGAAATGCATACTTGCGAAGGCCCCGCGGCCAGCTGTGTGCCAGTGCGTCCGTGCCGAGTGTTCCCTCGGTCAGGGCGAAGAACAACTGGCAGTGAGAGGTTTCTGGAGAGGCAAACAGGTCTACCTGAGAGGCTCTGAAACGTCCCCAAACCAGCCGGACCGTCTGGGGATGGAGTCGCCATTCTCCCGGGAGCGCAGCTCGGGACAGCTCGTCGGCTGCCCGGTTGAGCAGCCCAGGAATGTGAACAGCACGAAGCGACCTCAGATGCCCCGGGCAAGGTGCACTGCCAGCGACTCGAGGCAGCCAGTGCTGTTGGGGCCCCATCCAAACCCCTGACACTACAAGCCCGTTGTATGTGGCCCCCCAGCCAGTGGTTGAGGCATCCGTGCAAACCACAGAATGCCTGGAGACCTGCTCCAGGGGCACTCCTGCCCAGAGGAATGCAAGGTCTGACCACGGGGTGAAGGTTTAGCGGCAGGTCGGAGTAACTTGGACCCGGAAGGTGCCGCGTTGCCACGTCCACCTCGGGACTCGGCCATGGAGCCAGTGCTGCAGCGGTCTCATATGGAGCAGCCCCAGCGGCGTGACTGCCGCCGTAGCTGCCATATGCCCCAGGAGCCTCTGAAACTGTTTCAGTGGGACCGCCATCCTGCTCTT
>NW_015505701.1:584676-619187 GCF_001515645.1 Sinocyclocheilus grahami
GAAATAGAGGAATTGCTCTTTGTCGAGAATTTGGGTACCACCGACCGAGAGGTAAGTGGTGGAAAAAGATGAAAAGATTCTCCGCCCAGTCCTCCTCCGGGGGAGGGAGTGGTGTGCTTACCATCTCCTGAAGAGCACATCCTTCCACCTCTGGGTTGCCCGTCTCCGGGCCTCTTGCTCTCTCGCTTGCCACCAGGTTTGGCGGGGGCCTGGACGGGCAGGGTGGCTGCCCTGCGTCCGGCTCCACGGCACAGCTTTGCTGGAGGCCGCAGGAGCGCTGCTCTTGTTTTGGCGGTGGCAGGGGGGCCGCCCTCGGCGACGGCAGCAGCTGCACGGCGGGGCAGAATGTACCTGATGGCCTCAGTCTGCTTTGGTCAGCAGAGAACCGCTGGGCAAGTTCTCCACCGTGTCGCCGACAGGCCGGCCTGGGACACGGGGGCGTTCAAGAATCGTGTCTTGTCCATCTCACGCATAGGGCCACCATAGTGGACATCGCACGACCGAGAGACCGCGCCGTAACCTTCGTCGCTCGTGGCGCAAGGTCCGCCGCGGTGCGGAGTTCTCTGCGAACTTCCGGGTCGTGACCACCCTCGTGCAAGTCCCTCAGTGCCTTGGCCTGTGCCGTAGCGTGTAAGGCGGAGGCAGCTTCTCCACAGGTCGTATAGGCATCGCCCCCTTGCAGGTAACGGAGTCCGGTCCGCAACTCCGAGATGGTCATACCCCCGCAATGGGAGCATGAGCCATCCACGAAAGCCACCTCAGCGTGCTTCATGCCCAGGCACGAGAAGCAGCGATCGTGACCATCACCCAGCGCCAGGTAACGACCGCATCCAGAACGCCCGGGTGATACGTTGTCTATAGCAAAACCCACATCGTCTTTACAAAGACGTAACGTCAAGTTTGCCAAGCAACGTCGTCTTTAAAAAGACGCACCCGAAATTGCTCTTTTAGGGGAAAAAGCTCTTTTAGCGTGCTGAGGCGCGTAGGGGAGATGATCATCTGCAACACAAACAGGGGGTAGTGCAGCCTGATGTGTGCAACCCACTCGACACGGGAAACCACCACCGCTGAAGCGCCGTACCGCCAACACGAGGAGCTCTCCAAGAGCGCGCTGAACTCGTTCAGTCTTCTTCTCTCAGTAGAGTAGTCAGGAGCAGAACGATGTGATCGCTCGGCTCCGAAGCGAAAAGCTGAATATGCGCTGCATCTGCTGCCTACTTATACTCACTCTGTTATCAGCAGCAGCTGGATGCAATAATCGCATGCCAATGTGCATTGGCTCGTTTAGTTTACACTCGAAGTAGATTGGTCCCTCTAAGCGAGATCCTAATTTCGTCGGTCATCCGACGTGACGTCGGGAGTGACCGACTGAAAGGGAACTAATGTTTCCACAATGTTTGAATGCAAGCATTACATCACTTGCTCACCAATGGGGCTTTTCACTTTACAAGACATCAACTGATGGACTGAAGTGGTGTGGATTACTTGTGCATTATTGTGATCTTTTTATCAGCTGTTTGGACTCTCATTCTGACGGCACCCGTTCACTGCAGAGGATCCATTGGTGAGCAAGTGATGAAATGCTACATTTCTCCAAATCTGATGAAGAAACAAACTGATCTTGGTCATAGCCGCGGGAACTAGGGGTACTGCAGCACCCCCTGCTGACACAACTTTAATTTCTTTTCCTACATTTTTAATTTTCCACATTTGCTCATAAAATTACTCTAAAGATGATTTTGTTTTTATATGTTGTCGAATGTGGTTTGTGATTTTTGGATCAGAGAGCTTTTTGCCATTGGATCAGAATGCTGTCATTCACTGCCTGATTCGCAACCATATTGTAGCCTATTGTAGCTGCATGCGATGCAGATTTTTTCAAAAAGGAGGAAGATACATAACTCAACCACAGACCGTCGCTGTTCTATTTATTCTGATAACTTTTGTGTGACTGATCACGCTGTAGCTAGTATGAGTAACAAAATGTTTTCTCTGTGTCCTGTTTTAACTGCAATAATAATAACTGACACTTCAAATCAACATTTAAATGTCAACTTTTATTAAATGTAGTCTTTAATAATGTCTGAAAATATATCTAAATTAATAACTTAGTACAAGTAATGTGCTTTATGTCTTAAGTTCTCACTCTGCAGCAAACCATTTGTATGTATTTATATATAGGACTATTCAGCCATCTAGTGGTTACACCGTGGTGCATAATTTAGAGGTTATTATCTAGAAAAATCCCGTTACAAATAATAAAAAATATTAAAGAAAAAAATATTATTGAACTTAAATCACAAAAGCACAACTATATATTCGTTCTCATTTATCTCTGTCTTAATTTGTATGTTCATCTATAAGTGTTTGGGCTGTTTAACCGTGGCCCCGGCCTGCAACATCAAGCCCCACCCCCCAGCACCCTCCAGCACCCCCAAGATATAATATGTTCCCGTGGCTATGATCTTGGATGGGCTGAGGGTGAGTAAATTTTCAGCAAATTTTAATTTGTGTGTGAACCATTCCTTTAACTTTCATGTAAGCAAAAAAAAGAAAGAAAAGATTTTAAACCATTTTACTCGCTCAGAGAACATTCAGAAATAATGTTTTTATAACTTAATGGGAACATTATAAAAAAGTGATCTTAGAACTTAGAATAAGTTTTGTTAGCGAGGATGGTCCTGAGATAGGTTTTAAAAATATTAACCATTTTAATCTTCACACACTATATTAAAACCTAATTGTACAGATTGAATAGTTCGTTTACATGAACGCTAGGCTATTCGTACAGAGTGAGTGATGTAAATGTAATCCATTTTTCATAAATTTCATCATTGCTTAGCATGCTTTACGCACACAGCCAGATACTTCTAACCACACATACTCTGCACCCTCAGTTTTTTTGCACTAATTAGTTGGTCCACAAGGTGGCAACACTGGGCCATTGTTTCAGTCGAAAAAGAAAATGAGGAAATGGAGCTAGAAGACAATCCTATAAACGCAACAACAACACATGCCCACGTTGATAAGTGGGGTTAAAAGATACTCGCAACTCTAGTTGAAACTATATATATTTTTTAATCGGTCATAACTTCTGGATAGAAATAGCATAGATATTGGACAAGGATGAAGCTTTAGTATGCATGTGTCGATCGACTATGTGTTCACGTACATTATCAAATGGAATATAGTTTGAATGGCTGTGCATTCAACTCTACATTTAAAAATTAGGCTACTGCTTGAGGCGCCACGATGGTGCAGTGCAAGCCAAATGTTTGTCAGTGTTGGCGTGCCAACCTGCTCTGCTGTGCTGCGTAATATCATCTACAGGTGTATGTGTAGGTTATCAGACTCTGCAAACAGTATCATTTCAATGCTGACGAACCTGGCACTAAATATAGTCATTATGTGGAACCATTGGTGTTTTAGCCTGTATGTAAATATGTGATATTGTGGATTCTGTATGTCTTTATTATTTGTCTGCTTATTTGTTTGTGTTTTTGGACTGTGTGTGTCCTTAATAACGTTTTGATTGATTGATTTATTGATTGATTGATATGCATATGCTAGTCTTCACATCAAAACTTTTAGATATAGAATAAAAAAAAAAGCTAATTATTAATGTTAAATGCAGTGGAATTATGAAATGACATGACAAGAAATGTCGACATTTACATGTTCGTGATAGCTTAGAACTTAGGTTCTTTGCTGTTTACATCAGGTCTGTTTTATCCGGTATTAACACCTGGCCTGTTTTTAGCAAAAAGATAATGAATTTGCATTTCAAATAGCATATGGCTGATACAGTTTAGGTGAAACCCACACACGTTGGAAACTGGCACTCCAATTAGCTTAAACATCTGGCAAGATCCATGTTCCACAATAGAGTTTGTTTTTATCACTTAGACAAGAGAATCAAATGGATTAAAACAGACCATTTTTGAAGAAAAATCATGACTGCAGTCAAAAAGACCATATTTTCAGTGATTCAGGACGTTTTAAAATTTGAGCATTTGTTGAAGATCCAAGGTCATATTTGTTGATGTAAAAGCTTTTTCCAGTTTGCTTAAAGTAGTCTTGAATATGGTTTTTGTGGAGTCAAGTATGTTTAAAAATAATTAGATTTAAAGGACTAGATCGCCCTAAAATTAACATTGACTAATCTTCAGGCCATTTGGAGAAGCTTAGCATTACTTAACTTGCTCACCATTGGATCCTCTGCAGTGAATGGGTGCCATCAGAATGAGAGTCCAAACAGCTGATAAAAACATCACAGTAACCCACAAGTAATCCACACCATTCCAGTCCAGCAGTTAATGACTTGTGAAGTGAAAAACTGCATGCTTGTAAGAAACAAACCATCGCTTCTGGATAAAATTTGCGTCTATAATCCATAATAACGCTTTCTCCAGTGAAAAAGTCTGTCCCCTCTTGTCCTCTCACATCAAAATCCATCCACATATTTGTTTAGAACTGTTTTGGTCAATTTTTCCTTGTAAAATGTGCTTGATCTGTGTATATGTCTCTCCTGATTCAGACCAGACAGTGAAGAAAGCAATATTATGGACAGAGGACTCCCATCTGAATTTATACCTAGCTATAATGGTAAACAACTGCTGGTGATACTCACGCTGATAAGGAAAATGTATCGCAATTCACTTCTGGTCGATACGAAGCAGAGATTTATTACAAAAAATCAAGCAATTGTCAGGCAATTTTCTAAAAAAAGCTTCTGAGCAGGGTAATGTTTTCAGTCAGTGGCAATAGATGTAATTGTGAAGTATTGTCCAACAAGATATCTGTCACCGTAATAACAGCTTATTATTTTCTAATGGTTATTGTGACCTTCAGTGTGTCCGAACCTCTGCCAGAATGGGGTTTTTGTCACTGTCTGGGGTCATTGATGTCTATTGATCTGAATCTCTCAAGGCTTTCAGCTGACCCTGACAAGATGACTGTCATAACCTTTCATTTGATGCCATCGGGATGTTGAGAAAGTGTAAAACCTCTTTAACTGGCAAATCCATTTAGGTTTAGGAAACAAGCATGCAATGTCTTTTATAATGGAATCCCAGATTTGGTTTGGTTTCCATTTATACCAAGGATGTCTAGTTAACCATTAGCATCTCAATTTCTGAGATGTAAAGTCAAAGGCAGCAGAAATGAAAAGTAACGTCATACAGGTTGGGACTTTTTTTTTAAGGACGTCTTCAAGATGTCAATCAATCGTCCTGCAAGTAAATAAATATTATCTAAATAATGAGATCCACTCATCACAGATTGAAATCAAGTCCCATATGTCATTTTTTCAGGCTCACCGAAAAGATCTAATGGCACTTTTGGAATGGCTGAAATTTTCCCAAGCTAGTTTTCCTGTTCTGTCAGACACTATTAGAGTCATCCGTTCCTAACTCATAGGAGTAGGGCCATTTATGATTAAGCGGTCTCAAAAATACACATATTTGAGTTAGCCATGGTTGACGGGACAGAAAAGCCTACTAAGCCAGCTGTAGTATGTTTAATGAAAGCAGTTGTAGTGGGAAGACAGACTATAAGAGTGTCCCTGAGGAAGCAGGACTGACATCTAAGGGTGGGTGTCAGATCTGGACGACAGCAGAGCTAATTGGAGAAAAATTGCTAAGAATATTGCATGAACTTCATTGGCGTCCCATGAGATCCTCCGCCGGTGAATTGGGAAATAGTGGGTCTTAATAGAACTGTCACGGCTTTTCCTCACAGTTTAAGGTGAGCCTAATGTCTGACCACTGTCGTTATTAAGACATTTTTAAGTAAAGGTATGCTTAGCCCTCGGTCAGACCCTGAGAAGCTTGATTTTATGTGTGTGGAATAAATTTCCCATCGATACCAAATGAATAAACTTGACTCTAAAATTCCCTACAGATTTGTCACAACAATGACTCTATTAATCTATGTCTGTCAGCGCTGAAGCTAGTCTGTGTGCTAATCTACTCCTAAACGTAGACAAAATTCACTTTTAGAAGAGGTGCGCTTTTAAAAATGACATTTTTTGGGAAAACTCATCTTGTGGTAGACAATTGTTTTGTCCAATCAAATGCAAATGTGAAATTCCCTGCAACTGACTAGCAGTTATCAAACTGCAAACAGCCTTATATCTATTTTAGAAAAAAACCCACAAGTCATTCCTTCCTGTTTCAGTAGAAAATTTCAACACTTAAAGACTTAAACTATAAAACTGTAGCTTTCATGCTACAAGCTAATTGCAAAAAAGTAGTTAGCTATACTACAAGCTGCTCACAAAAGTAGCTTAAATCGCTACAGTGTGGCTGTTACCAAGAGAGCAAATACCAATTTAAGCATTTTTTAACCTTTTAAAATATGTATTTATTTATTTTTACTCCCCAACACTGCCTGTGAGCAATAACTGCAAATAAATCTATTTAAACCGCTAAGTTGAAGATGGCAAAACTGAGACAACATTAGAGACCAAAGTAAGATAAGCACCTAGAATGTCAGGCATTACTCTTCACAGCGTTAAAGATAGCGGCCAAAACATGCCAAGATTTGTCAAATGAAAGATTGTTCCTAAAGTGTGTGCTAGCTTCAAATGTTTGTTTTGTTGCTCTTCCTCACATATTTCTTCAAAAGCTTCCAGAGCTGACTCCATTTCTTTGTGTTTATGTCTCCTATGAGAGCATTTAGGCACACGTTTCGCTTCAAAGTGTTTGCTCTACTTTGCCTTTTTGTTTTGTTTCTTCCTTCCAGGTCAAGAGCGAATAGGAACAGACTCCAAATACGAGCAGGAAGGGAAGGTGCAGTTTGTGATAGACGCGGTGTACGCTATGGCTCATGCCCTGCACAACATGCAGAAGGACCTTTGTCCTGACCAGTCGGGCGTTTGTGGAGAGATGGAGCACGCTGGTGGCAAGAAGCTCCTCAAGTACATCCGATCGGTCAGCTTCAACGGTGAGTCCACCAAAGCTCACGACATCAGATAAATGCCACAATGAGTCAAAGATATCTTACTGATATTAATTTGGTTATATTTTATTTTAAGGTGATGTTATTACACGGTAATTACTCAGTAATAGTAATTAACTACATGCATACTATTAGGTTAGGATTTGGGTTTATTTTAGGATTAGATGCTTGTAATTATGCATAATTTACTGTTAATACTATAGTAAGTGCATGTAATGTATAACTATGTAATGTTAAAGTGACACGATACAGTGTCACGATTACTTCATTCAAAAATACATTAAAAAAATGCAATTCATAGATACAATGGCTTGAATGCATGTCTTCTATGATAACACTACTACTTTTTTGCATGTTTTTAATTTGTGAATTAAAATGTATTTTTATGTTTTTGGCCATGAAAGTAAAAAGAAAAATATTTAATTAAACATTATAAAAAAAATTCTGCAAAATGTCATGTGGTGCAACCAGGGAAAAAAAAAAAACAAGGAAAAACGTGATATCATGGAGAGGACATTTCTAGACCCTTATGTTAAAATATTAATAATTTACCTTTTTATGACAAGGTAAGGTTAGTTCAAGTCATAAAATGCCATGTGGTGCAACTCCCTAAAAATTTAATGATATATGTTATTTATCTATTACTTATTACTTTGAAAAATATATTTAAAAAATATTTATAAAAATAATGATTAAGTAAACTCACATGCTTTCAAAGTGTAATGAAACAAATACTTTGTTTACACCACATTATGTTTTAGACTAATTTATAGTTTATATACTATTATAGCTTTTTAGTAATATCTTGAATTAGTTTTAATTGTTTTACATTTTCATTGTAATTATAGTTTTAATTATTTGAATTGCTTTTGCCATTTTTATTAATTTATTTTTACTATTTTTCAAACATTTTTGTCTATATAGTTTTTATTGATTTTTAAATCAGTTTTAGTTAATAAAAATGTTATTTTATATTTTATTTTATTTGAATTTTATTTAATGTTCATTTTATTTAAAGCAATGGAAATGTTTATTTATGGTTTATTTATCAAAACCATGGGAAACCATAATGAATATATAAATCACATTTCTAAGATCTTGACATGTTTTAAATTAGATAAAAAAAAATTCTCTCTCTGTCTCTTTTATATATACTTTGGGTATTAGCATTTTGTAACTACACTGAAAAAATCTGGTGGTAAAACAATTTTCACTCAAAATTGCTAGTAAATTGCAAATAACAAAGAAATCGCAAGTAACTTTTGAAGTAGAAAAACTGAAATACAATTTTTTTCTCATATATATATATATATACATACAAACCCGATTCCAAAAAAGTTGGGACGCTGTACAAATTGTGAATAAAAACAGAATGCAATGATGTGGAAGTTTCAAATTTCAATATTTTATTCAGAATACAACATAGATGACATATCAAATGTTTAAACTGAGAAAATGTATAATTTTAAGGGAAAAATAAGTTGATTTTAAATTTCATGTCATCAACACATCTCAAAGAATTGGGTTTGTATATATATATATACACAATATTTACAACTTGAAAAACTATTTTTTACAGTGTACTTTGACAGACTTTACAGCCTGGTTTGGACAATACTGAGCAGGTTTCTTCTGTGCCAGTGGACACACACCATGCATTTCTCTTTGAAGCAACCTTTGTTGCTGCTGCTTGCGTGGGACTCCAACTTTCTGAATACTTTATATCTCACATATCCCAAACCTGCCTTTGTGTTGCACCACTGAAAGAGGAAACTCCCAAGAAGAAAGGAAATCTCTCATTAATGCATCTTAATGAAGTGAAACTTTTGTAGTCATGCACCAGAGCACAGCTAGATCAAAGTGCAACTGCACCTTTGATGTCTGTGTCATGATGAGAAAATAGTATTTGAGGTAAATACGTGTTCTAACTAAAGGCCTGGTGAACGATACTCCAAACAGACTCGATAAAATACTAGCTTTTAATTACTAGATTACAAAGACTGCTGGAAAAATGTTAATGAAGAAATCTGCAAGAATTTTATGCCACCAAACAATGTAAATTATTATTATTATTATTATTATTATTATTATTATTTTAAGTTTTGAAGAAAAACACTGAAACATACAATAGTACAAAATGTATTTGTGTTATTATACAAATTGTATTAATTAAATATTCTAGGCACTTTAAGCAATCAATTTCATTTATATTTTGTGCAACTTTGAAGTTTTTTTTTTTAAACTTTGTTTTATGAGCCGCCGTAGTTGTTTGTTTCATAAAGATACATTTTTGTGAAATACCTAATATTAACAAATCACTCTGCACAAAAATGTTAAACAACAACTTATTATTCTGATAATAACAAGCTTTTGATCAAATGTTTTCGCTGAAAAGTCTTTTATGATGAGCATCCGGTTTTATTCTATTCCATAAAAACACAAAAGAACAAGAAAACATCTTGAAATAATATTGCTTCAGCTGTCACTAAATTGTTTTCTGTAGTGTTCTTATAAAGTAAACAGCCACATTTGAATATCATATGCCAGCTTATGGAAATACATCAAAGCTAGTCAATAACAAGAAACGATAAAAACGATGTGATTTGCTGTGCTTTAAGACTGTAATGAAGAAAAACAAGCTATTATTTGTGTTTTATCATGATTGTATATCTAATGTATATATATATATATATATATATATATATATATGTGCATTTAATGCATTTATAATTACTTTTAAATTTATTTAGCCATCTAGATTTCCTTTTAAAAATAAATTACTTAATAAAATAAATATGAATATTTATGTAAATGTAAACATGCACCTAATATATATATACTGTATATATATATATATATATATATATATATATATATATATATACACATATTGGAAATACATCAAAGCTAGTCAATAACAAGAAACGATAAAAACGATGTGATTTGCTGTGCTTTAAGACTGTAATGAAGAAAAACAAGCTATTATTTGTGTTTTATCATGATTGTATATCTAATGTATATATATATATATATATATATGTGCATTTAATGCATTTATAATTACTTTTAAATTTATTTAGCCATCTAGATTTCCTTTTAAAAATAAATTACTTAATAAAATAAATATGAATATTTATGTAAATGTAAACATGCACCTAATATATATATACTGTATATATATATATATATATATATATATATATATATATATATTCACATTTTCACTCAAAATTTCATCTTGATAATGCCATTTATAATTAAACATTTTGTATTAAATTAAAAAAAAGCATTTTGACTTTTGCTTTCCATCTGATATTGTTTACTGTAGCACACTAATAGTTAACTGATAATTATAAGCTAATACTTATAATTTATGAGCACTGCATGCACAATAAGAAAACCTTCCCTCTGGCATGCATATATAATACATATACATATTCAGAATGTAAGTGCACACATGACATACTTTATTTTGAAATGCAATTTTCAACTTTTGACTTGACAGTTGGAACATTTATGTATACATGTTTTGCATAAATACGTTTTAAAACATATACTTTTGAATTTTGAATATTGAATTCATCGATGGATGTTATTGTATGAAGCATAAACAATGTTCTAGTTTTCTGAGTGAAAAAATAGAAATACTGATCTAATTCAAACAATACGTGCTATTAATATAGCCAGTTTAAGCAGTCTGGCATATACAATTTATACAATAGATCTATCATAGTGAATAAAATAGTGTTAACAGTATTAAATTATTGAAACTCATTAAATAGTTTGGAATTATAATTAAGCAGGCTGACACAGTGAATAAATTAGATTACATTAAAGTAGATATTTCTGAAAGTGCATGTCATACAACTAACCTGTTTATCTAGTACTACTCTTATTAATTAAATGGTGCAGTCCTGTTTTTTTGCTGATTATTTATGCATGTTAACTCTTGTGATGAAAGGATGTGTCACATACACAGGGAAAGATGAGAATAAATTTAATAAATAAAAAGAGAGAACATACTGCTTGAAGTTGGGCGACTGACGTTTCTGCCATTTTTTCAAAGGGTTTCCTCCAGCGCGAACATAAAAAAAGATTCAAAGGCTCCTTGCATACTAATAATTAATATACTTAAGAAGGTTCCATCCATATCTAATATCTACAGTGCAATTACTGTATAATATTGAGATTGGAAGTCTCTGAGTAGCATAGAAGTTTAGCGGGTGAAGTCACTGCTGTGATGTGACGTAACTGGGTCATTTTGCTACTGGGTTTTTAAAGACTTGTATGAGGTGAAAAATATGAAAGCCCATTTCCACCACGGAAGGAAGGAAGGAAGGAAGGAAGGAAGGAAGGAAGGAAGGAAGGAAGGAAGGAAGGAGAAAATAAATAAATAGGTAACTGTGACTTTTTATCTCACAATTCTGACTTTTTTCTTGCAATTCTAAATTTATATTGAAAATTTATATCTGTATATAAAAATATTGTCAGACATAAACTCAGAATTTAGAGTTATAAACTTGGAATTCTGAGAGAAAAACAAACAAACAAACTACAATTGTGAGATGTGAACTCAGAATGCTGAGAAAAAAATCAGAATTTCAAGATGTTAACTCGGAATTCTAAGAAGACAAAAAAGGTCAGAATTCTGAGATGTAAATATGGAATTTCAAGAAAAAGTCAGAATTGTGAGATGATAACTCGCAATTCTGAGAAAAAAGTCAGAATTTCAAGATGTACACATGGAATTCTGAGGTAAAAAGTCAGAATTGCAAGATGTAAACTTAATTCTGAGAAAAAAAAGGTCAGAATTGTGAGATGCTAACTCGCAAATCTGAGAAAAAGTTAGAATTGTGAGATGAAAATTTGGAATTCTGAGAAAAAAGTCAGAATTTCAAGATGTAATCTTGGAATGCTGAGAAAAAAGTCAGAATTTCAAGATGTCAGCTCGGAATTCTAAGAAGAGAAAAAAGGTCAGAATTCCGAGATGTAAATTTGGAATTTCAAGAAAAAGTCAGAATTGTGAGATGGTAACTCGCAATTCTGAGAAAAAAGTCAGAATTTCAAGATGTAAACATGGAATTCTGAGAAAAAAGTCAGAATTGCAAGATGTAAACTTGGAATTCTAAGAAAAAAGAAGGTCAGAATTGTGAGATGCTAACTCGCAATTCTGAGAAAAAGTTAGAATTGTGAGAAGAAAACTTGGAATTCTGAGAAAAAAATTTGAATTGTGAGATGAAAACTTGGAATTCTGAGGAAAAAAAGTCAGAATTTTAAGATGTAAACGTGGAATTCTGAGAAAAAAAGGTCAGAATTGTGAGATGCTAACTATGGATTCTGAGAAAAAAAAGTCTGAATTTCAAGATGTAAATTTGGAATTCTGAGGAAAAAGTAAGAATTGTGAGATATAAACTTGTAATTCAGAGGAGATAAAAAAGTAAAGTTATCGGCAGAAGCAGCGCCGATACGGAAGGTTCTTGTTAATTCAGTGTGAAGTGGAAGGCTGTTATTTGTGGTATTCAGCAGGTTTTCCAGGCCCTTATCCACTCTTTAAGTGTTGCTATTGTGTAATTGTTCTTTATCTCTGCGGGTCTCCTGTACTTTTCGGTGTCTTCATTCTCCCCAAAGTCTATTAGAAGAAGAGGACATTTCTTCCTTCTTCCCATGATGCCCTCTTAACAAAACCGGACAAACAAAATGAACCTGAAAAGGCAGCGGGTGACGCCAAAGTGACTGAATAATAAAGGAACTAAAATACACTCAAGCAGGTTTTTATCCACCCGTGTTGCTCAATGCAACAATCTTTAGAATTTTTGCTGAATCTTACCTTAATTACTTTCACTGCCACTTTTTCCTCTCCGTCTTCATGCCTGAGGTAGTTTTAAAAGAGATTACTTGGATTTGGATTACATTGGATTACGAACAATCCAGTATTTTGGTTGTATAAATAAGTTGGAGGATTTTATGGGTCACTGATGTTCAGTTTTATGTTCAGATCTGTAAATTTAAACTTGAATACACAAACACTAATCATTTTTGTGTTAAAATTATTTTATTTTATTAAGTGTCAGGGTGGTTTAACTGATCTATTATGATGAAAATAATAATTAAAATTATTAAATTCTGAAAACTAAACATTATTATTATTATTATTATACTTGTATTATTTAATTATTTATTAATTATGTAATTAATAATTGTTATAATTATTTATTTGTTTTGTTAAAATATTAATATTTGTCATGTGAATAAATATCAACCAGCCATATAAACATAATTATATTCATAAATTAATACATCTTTTTTTTAATAAACACAAATGAATGAATGAATGAATGAATGAATGAATGAATGAAATGGCATTATTATTATTTTATTTATTTTTATTGTATTTATTTATTTTGAAGAGAAGAAATCTTTACATATTATTTTTTCATATTTTGTTTCATTTAGGCTGTCATTCATTCATTCATTCATTCATTCATTCATTCATTCATTCATTCTCATATTCATTCTCATACCTTAAATGTATAATTTATATTATGTATTATTCTAATAAATAATCTGCATTTCACATTTAACTTTCATGCATAGTTTATTTTTATGCTTAGTTGTTTTATTAAGTAATAGTAATATTGCAATTATAATAATATAATATAATATTGTAGTAATATTGTAATAGTAATGTAATAGCAATATTTAAGCACTTAAAATGTATATATACATATATATATATATATATATATATATATATTATAAATTATATTTTGAGAGAATCCTTGTGCATCTGTAAATCTTTTTTTGTTTTTTGTTTTCACTTTTCGATTAGGTTTTTCCATGGCTGAGAGCTCAAAAATAGTAAGAGTGATCATTTTTGACAATAAAACAGGCTGCACTAAAGTAGAGAATCTTACCTTTTAAGGAAATGTTTCTTATATCAAAACAGTGCTACTGATAGCTACCTTACATAGCCCATGGTTCCCAGTATAATAAGTGTGATGAGGACGTCTCTGCAGCCCACAGCGAACGGCTGATGCTTCTGTTGATTGTGTTTTGGCAGACTTGTGATCGTGAGTGCCAAGCCCTGCAGGTAAAGCTCTTCAAACAATCAGTTGGCGATGACTGTCAGGTCTTTTCAGTCTCCGCTGTTGGCCTGAGAGGCATATGTTGTTTGTATTTCTGTCACAACCAAACTAACTTTCGTCTCGGTATGGAGTGGAAATGCAAACAATGGGTTCTTGTTGTCTGCGAGGCATGTCAGGGCTTTTTTTTCTTTATGTATGATTGATACACAGTATTTTCATCTGACAATTTTGAAGGAAGGTTTCTAAGTCTGATTCTTTCTTTCGTAGGGAGCGCGGGGACGTCCGTCACGTTCAATCGGAATGGCGACGCACCCGGACGGTACGATCTTTTCCAGTACCAGATGAATATCAACAACACTCCCGGATATAAAGTTATAGGACAGTGGACAGAAACTCTCCAACTTCACGTGAGTAAATTTGATCTGCAAAAGCGTCGACATGAGAAAATGTGGTTCAGATTCATCCATGAAATGTTTGCAATGTGATTTTGGTGAGATAGTGAGAATGAACTTGCATTTTAGGCGGTTTTACTTTCCCAATTGTGAAAACATCCAATAACACCTGCTGAATGTACCATTTATGTACTCAAGAAAATTCAGTGAAAGACACATTTTATTTTTTCATTGTGTTGGTCTTGTTGTGTTTTTACACACTTATATTTATATTTATTATTCAGTTTCAGAAAAATAAGATAGAATGCGAGGTTTTTTTCTTCCTCATTTTGTTGTATTTATCTAGTTTTGTTTGTAGGCTGTTCATTCATTCATTCATTCGTTTACATTCCATTAATTTAATGTTGTTTATATTATTTATCCTTTTGTTTAAAAAATAGTGAGAAAGTTTCATACAAATATTACATTTTTTTATTCATTCATTCTTTCATTCATTTGCATGCATTGAATTTATCTTTCATATTATTTATTATTCCATTTAAAAAAATCACTTAGACATTTTTACAAAAGTGTGTTCATACTTTTTCATATTTTGTTGCATTTATCTAGTTTTGTTTTAGTCTGTCATGCATTCATTTATTGATTTACATATATATATATATATATATATATAATTTTTTTCACAAATTTTCTTTTTTTCATATTTAGTTTTCATATCTAGTTTACTTTTTATACTTTTTTGTTTTTAATATTAATTCATATGTAATAGTAATATTTAAACACCTAAAAGGTATTATAAATTATTTTATTAATTATCCTGGATTATTTGTATATATTTTTTCTTCCTCCATTTCCCTCATTCCATATCTCTGCATTTTATAATCATTTACTCCACTTACATGTGTCTGGTTTTATTCCCATTATTTTGATTCTGATGGTTCGGGAAGCTCTTTCTACACCCAGCAGTTGGGCACAGCCAAGCATAGCAGTTAAACATAATATAATTTAGTCCAGATAATTGCTAGGGACATTTAAAAGATTCATCTTAATAGTCAGAGCTTCATAAGACCATAACTTCTGATTGAACCATAGTTTATATGTGAAAGTATATGAGAAACCCTTGCTCTGGGCCGTACAGGTTATTATATGTGCAGTAATAATATCAGTGATCTGTTCATGTCTATGGATGCTTGGATTATTGAGCATGCACATGGCAGCAATAAATAAAGTTCAATTCAAATAAAGCGAAATCAAATTCTGTTCATGCACAGTCTGAATATGAAGTCTCACTCTCAGCATTACTGTAAATCCGAACATACACTGTTTGAGTTCAGGAGCTTGTGAGCCCTTGTACATGTTACAAGTCAGTTAACCTGTTAATTGCATCAAAGCAGTTGGTACACGGAATGACTACATTGCATAGCGAGCCGGTGGCAATTGCATGAGCTCTGGCGCTAAACACATACCTTGGCGTTTTTAATATTGTTACATAACTTAGGAGGAAAAAAGAAAGAAACCAAAAAGACAGCTATGCAGATGGTTTGGTGAACAGCAGGATACAGCATGGCTGTTCCGTTCAACAGAAACAACTAGAGAGTGTTTTGTGTGTGTGTCAGTGTATGTGCACGCTATAGAGTTGCTAGTAGTCTAGTTGATGTTGTTGTGTATGATTTATGAATAGGTGAGAGCCTATACACTGGTCAAATTCAGGCCGACTAACCACATTTTTTTCAAATTCTCAGGAGGCGCTTTTCCACTGAATGGTACGGCTCGGTCCGGTTCACTTTTTGGGGGTTTTCCACTGGGTACAGTACCTGGTACTTTTTTTTAGTACCACCTCGGTTGGGGTTCCAAGTGAACCGTACCGTTACCAAAATGTGACGTGTAAACTCTGCTGATCACGTATTGGCCGGAGAGAATCGTCACTACCTGCGTCACTGAACTTGAGACACAAACACAAGAGAACCGCTAGATTTAAATCAGCACAGTCAGCGAAGGATCGAACGCAACTGTTTTGAACGAGCGCACCTTTTATAACAAACAAAAAGTTTTGTTGTCTGTTGCGGAAGTACAGGTGTTCCTCTTGTTGATAGCAGAGGAACGGATCCAGCAAGAGCTTGATGGGGCGACGCGGAATGAAAAAGTTTTTTTTAGGAGTCGTGGTAGTAGAGGCGGCGCAACTATAACGACATGTGAATAATCCCGCCCACTCTAAAGCGGTACTGAACTGCAGTGGAAACGCAAACCGTACTGAGCCGTGCCGAGCCGAGTCGTACCACGCAGTGGAAAAGTGCCATAAGTTAATCGACATGGCTCTGCTTTCGTTTTGAGTTTTATTTTGTTTTATTGTTTTGTTTTTTGTTTTAAGTTTGTTATTTTGTGTTTGGTTGTTTTGTTTTTGTTGCTTTGCTTGTTTTGTTTTTAAGGTTTTTATCCTTTTGTTGTTGTTTTGTTTTATGTTTTGGTTTGGTTTGTGTTGTGTTGTTTTGTTTTTAGTTTGTGTTGCTTTTTTAAGGTTTTGTAAGGTTTGTGTCCTTTTATAGTCACTGACAAATTAGGTTTAATTTATATTTATATATATATATATATATATATATATATATATATATATATATATATATACATATTTAATCATTTATATTTTAATGTATTAATTTATCAATAATAATTTATTTAATAATTTGTCATGTGTATTTCCATGTGAAATTAGGCAAAAACATTTTAATGTACAGTATTAGTCATACTAATAAAATATTACCAATATGATCACCAGTATATTGTACTGGTGTTTTCCCCAAAAATATATATATATATATATACTTTTTTTTTGTATGACCCAACTATTATCAGTCCACATGAGACTGGGTTAAATTAACACTCATAAAGTAATGTATTGCACTGCATTGACCAAGCATTCACATCTACAGTTTGTTCATGCACTTGCATAAAGTATATTTGTGCCCTTAACCATTTGTTTCAAAGTATTTTGAACACTGGTAGTTAGTCTCCTCTATGTAATTAAACTTCTTAGATTAGCAACTTGTTAACTGTCATTGAAAATCATCTGTTATATCAACACACTTCATCCAAGTCATAAGAGGCATTCTAGTTGAGATCAGTGTTAATGACTTCAGGTCACATGATCTTTACACAAGGACTTATTTTATTTTATTTTTGTAGTGATTTACATCAGAATTAAAGATTTTAGTATTGTCATGTCTGCTCTTGCTGTAGATAAAATATCACTTGTTTCACTTTATTCATCATTTGCTTTTCTTATATTGAAATTCCATCACGAGGTTCATTATTAATTATTCTAAAAATGCTAGGAAAGGATTTGATGTCATGTGACATTATCTGAACCCGCCTACAACATCTCATTCACAACAGCTCAGTGTAATTCCCTGACATCTGGTTGTAATTCATCCAAAAGTTTGATCATTCTTTTATTTCCATGAAGGCAAAGAATAATTGTATTTGTTGTGGGAAGTGTGAGTCTCATCATTTGAGCTTAATTGTCAGGCTGTGTTCTCGCTTGGCCTCAATAATGTTGTAAATGGATTTGTCTTGCATTGTGGGAATCCTTTTTATGCTCAGCCTGTGAGAAGCTGTATTATTAGAGGAGAGAAGAAGGGAGAAAGTGAGGGTGAGAATGCTGTCCACTTGTGATTCACATCTTCCAGCCTCCGTTGAGTCACAGATGAGGAATCTGACTGAGTCGTCTCCAAAGATTGCCTACGGCTCCTGCAGCAAATGTCATTTACACCTCAACCCCCGTCCTCGGCCCTTCACAGAGGGGAAATCGAGGAAATGGCGAGATAGTGCCGCAAACCGTCCTACAGGGATTCTTGTCTTTCCTCGTCGACGAATGAAGCATCGCTGCTTCCCGAAGTTCCTTGACAAACTGCTGATCATGCAGGAATTGTGCAGTATATGCAGATTATGTTTAGCAAAACGGCTTGAAATATATTCTACATAAATCAGAACACAATTAGCAATACAACCAGTTGCAAATTTGCAAAATAAACATATTTAGGTCACATTTACATCCGTTTTTTAGGTTTCTTTAGGTTACATGATCAACACACAAGGATTCTACAAATATTAATTTGTTATTATTTTATAATGTGCATTAATACTAAATAGTGTTTTCTATTTTCTTTTATTATTATTATTATTATTATTATTATGATTTTAAACTCCATTCAAGTATTTGAAAGATTTATTTGACACATCGTTGCATTCTGTTACAACAAATTCACAACAAACTTGTACATTTTCTGCTGTTTGTTTGTCATACTTTCTGTCAAATAAAAATTCTGTCTATATATATATATATATATATATATATATGTATATTAATTTGATCAATATTTTTGGTGAAATGAATTACAGTCAAATTAAAAATCAATACTGTATATATATATATTGCGGGCAACAGGGAGGGGCATTAATATGCGGGGCATTGAAATCGCTGTTGAATGGGCGCTCGCTTTTTACTTTCAATTTCGAGATTCGCAATCACATGTACTCTGTGTACTACAGAGCAAATCATTCGCCATCGTCATATCAGTCATCTCTCCTTACTCGGTTTATGTGGAAAGTTAAATTGTATGTACTGTAATCTATCAGGCTACTGCTAGCAAGTGGCTAACCATGTCCCTTTAGTTGCACCGTAGAATAACTTATTCATTTTCCATGCCTTTCCGAATACGGATTCACTATTCGGGCACATCCCTAATTAATACTCAATTCAATTCAATTCAAGTTTATTTGTATAGCGCTTTTTATGATACAAATATACACAAAATTAAGTTTATACAATAGTTAGTAGTAGCTTATCAGTGGTGACTGTCAGTTTATGTACATATGGCAGAAATGTACGGAAAAATAAATTAAAGACGTAATCAAACAGACGATGGACACTATTAGCAGCAATTATTATATGATGCAATCAAACTTATAGCAAAGTTTGGTAGTTCTGTATGTTGTTTCAGGGATGGCATCATCTGAGGTTCTCTGAGGGGTTGGCATCATCTCTTCTCAGGTGTTCTGGATCCAGACTGAAGCTTGTGTAAATCCTACATCCCGTGGCAAAAACAGAGAAACAAATAGAGACATAATTAGCGTAGCTGCTGTTCCAACCAAGCAAAATTGATTTGTTTAAGCCAAGCTAAAGAATAATAATGTGCATTTGATCAGATATAGCTGCAGTACAAAATTATGAGATGCATTATTTTAATGCTTGGCCAAAGAGATGTGTCTTTAATCTAGATTTAAACAGAGAGAGTGTGTCTGAACCCCGAGCGTTATCAGGAAGGTACTGTTTTTTGGTCCAATAAGTAATATCACTGTCTTATCCGAATTTAATAGGATACAATGATTGGTCATCCAATCTTTTACATTTTAACATCTTAGATAATTTAGAAGTTTCATCTGGTCTTGTTGAGATATGTAGTTGAGTATCATCAGCATAATAGTGGTGTAACGGGGCTGACGAGACGTGAGACGTGTGGATCCATCTGCAGGCTTTATTAAAGAGACGTAGTATACAGGCAGGGTCAAAACAATGGCAAACAGACTATCTATCAAGTAAAACTAGCAATGAGATGCAGCCTAGGTCTGATGCAAGAAGTAAGTCATTTGTAATTTTAACAAGTGCAGTTCATGTGCTATGGTGGGGCCTTCATTCATAGAGATCCTTTTTTTGCAGGAAGGAGCACAATTGAGTAGACACGACTTTTTCTAAAGATTTTTACATAAACGGAAGATTTGAAATGGGTCTGTAATTTGCCAGTTCACTAGGATCTAGTTGTGGTTTCTTAATAAGAGGCTTAATAACCGCCAGCTTGAATGTTTCGGGATGTGACCTAAAGACAACGATGAGTTAATAATATTGAGAAGCGGTTCTTCTGCTACAGGTAGCAACTCTTTCAGTAATTTAGTGGGTACAGGATCTAACAGGCATGTTGTTGGTTTAGATGCAGTGACAACTTTATTTAGCTCTTCCTGTCCTATAGTTGTAAAGCACTGCAGTATATCTTTTGGTGCGATGAATGAAGCTAAAGTATTATACGCTGTAGAATCTACATTTGCTATTGTATTTCTGATGTTATCTATTTTATCAGTGAATAGATTCATAAAGTCATTACTATTAAACTGTGAGGGAATATTTAGATCAGGTGGCATCTGGTTATTTGTTAATCTAGCCACTGTGCTAAATAAAAACCTTGTATTGTTTTGGTTATTTTCTATGAGTTTGTGAATATGCTCTGCCCTGGCAGCTTTTAGAGCCTGTCTATACCTGGACATTTTTCCAAGCAATTCTAAAAACTTCCAAGTTAGTTTTTCCCCATTTGCGCTCAAGACTACAAGTTTCTTTCTTGAGAGAACGGGTATTACTGTTGTACCATGGCACAGTACGTTTTTCTCTAACCTTTTTTAATTTGATGGGGGCAACAGATTCTAATGTATTAGAGAAAATAGTACCCATGTTGCTAGTCATTTCATCGGAAATGGTCAGTAACATCATCACTTTGAGGTACGATATCTATATCAGTAAGATCGATTCCATGCGATATCATTAAATCTAGCATATGATTAAAATGATGAGTGGCCCGGTGACATTTTGCTTGACTCCAAAAGAGTTTATTAGGTCAGTAAACGCAAGTCCTAATGCATCATTTGTATTATCAACGTGAATGTTAAAATCTCCGACAATTAGCACTTTATCAACAGTAACCAATAGGTCTGAGAGGAAATCTGCAAATTATTTTAGGAAATCTGTATATGGCCCTGGTGGTCTATACACAGTAGCCAGAGCAAGAGATACAATAGATTTATTTTGCATATCTGACAGTGTAACATTAAGCAGAAGTATTTTGAACGAGTAAAACCTGTATCCTGTTTTCTGAGTAACATTGAGAATATCACTATATATTGTTGCAACACCGCCGCCACGACCAGTCTGACGGGGCTCATGCTTATAACAGTAGCTTGGTGGAGTAGACTCATAATAAGACTCAAACATTATATTTATTAATCCCTGCAGCTCTCAATGATTGGATTATTGAGCAAATCATATTCCTTCTAGATTTATCTTCTTCTTCAAAAAAAAAAATTTTGAAGTATTTTTCTTTTTTTTTTGTCAACATTTTGTCACACATTTTTTGACCAGATGAAATCTTTAGAATCGGCTGGAATCGGCTTAACTGGTTTGGGGAAAGAAATCACACAATTTGCTGTGCAGTGTCATGTGTTCTTGACATTTTCTTTTTGTTCTGTGCTTTTTATAAAAACATCTCACATTAGCATGTTTTAGCTGTTAGCATGCTGCACTTTGAGAATGTTTCTAAAATGAAAACAAGATAGCTTATTTTTTATGTCAAAGTGACAGAAAACATTCTGAATTATCCAGAAATGCATTGCATTCTTAGCACTACCCCAAAGAACGCTATCACGGCTGTTAGCATTAACAATTTGCTTCTATGATTAGTTTTCTTTATTGTCATGGCAGAGAGCAAGAGTTTGAGGAAAATATATTTTTTTATGTGTATGTTTACATTAGGTTTAACACCATTTGAAGACACTCATTGAAAGACAATGACCCCTTGAGTACTGAGGCTCGTTAGTGCCACAATAACTCCCCTGATTCACAGATGATGATCTTTCTCAAACGATTGTGAGTTTTTTAATGCACCAAGAACTTGTGTGGCTCTTTTAGCACCTTGTTGCTTATTCTCAACACTTTATTTTTATTTTAAGCTCAGAAAACATCTTACGTTAACGTATTTTAGCTGTTAGCATGCTATGATGTGGGAATGTTTCCAAAATTGAGAATAGGCAAGCTGGCATAGTGAAAGAAAACATTCTGAATTATCCATTAATGTTTTAAAATTTGCTAAAGGGTGGACAATTTGCGCTAATTGCATTTTTAGCATTGCTACAAGGAATGCTATAACAGCTGTTTGCATAAACCGTCTGCTTCTATGGTCTGTTTCCTCTATTGTCATGGCAGAGAGCAACTGTTTATTTATTTTTTTCGTTCCCACATATTCCATGTATTTCTACATGTTTACATTCAGTTTAATGACATTTGAAAGCAGCTCTATCGCCCCCTTGAGTACTGAAGCTTGTTAGCGCCACAATAGCTCCTCTGAGTCACAGATGAGCATCTGTCTCCAAGGTTCGCCTACGTCTTTCGAAGCAAATGACATTTACGCCTCATCCTTGGCTCTCCCCACAGAGAGCATTGAAGAAACTAAGAGAAAGTCCCACAAACGGTCCTATAGGACCGGAGCTGCAGGGATTCTGCGTCTCTACTCACCGTTTTCTCACTGCGAAAGCGTCCCTGCTTTTGGCATCATTTCAGAAAGCATCAAGTTATATTTTTTCTTCACTCTCTGGGTACAGACAGCCATGAAAGGTCATGTTGCAATGAGCTGTACAGGGAACGCTGATACTGAATGCACACCTACCGACTCTTATCGGATGCTAGCAGGAGACAACAGCGGGTTGTTGGGGTTATCCTTCTTCCTTAGTGGGTCTGCGATAAAAGCCTGAGTTGAATCCATTCCAGAATTACAGTGCAGTTGGTTCTTATTGAATTCATCAGGATGTGCCATGGAAAAGAGCTCTAATGTGTTTTTTTTGCGTGCTGCAGAGGAATTAATATTTAATGGCATTACGCATTCTTGATTTGTCTAGGATTTGCATTTTCGTAAAAAGCTCTGAATTTTAAAACAGGCTGGCTTGCTTTTGCAAACAGCTTTAGTGCATCACAGTTTTTATGTCACTGAACTTTTTTACCTGCGGATTGGCACACACCTTATTCTTTTTGGTTCACAAGATTCCATGATATAATATGACGGATGAGTCAGTGAGTGCAGAAATAAGTGACAAATGAGCAGATTTTCTTGGATACCTTTCTTATTCCTCACAGGTGCCGTATGACATGTTTCCACCAACGTGTCTGCTGCATGACGTGAAGCAATCACAGCTGATTGGAAGATATTTAGTCATGTGCGAGATTTTGGACCAATGAGATTTGACTTTAGGTGGGGCTTGAGTGTTGATCTTATGCAGTGTTTCAGTCATTACCTTTGCCTTTGATGAGTCAGATGAAAGGCGGCGTGAAAAGTCACACAGATGCTTCCTGAGACGTTGGCCTTTGGGATGTGGTCGCACATCCTTCACTTAATAAAATGTCACTTTTTAGATTTTATAGACATTTTCATGTCCATGTACAGAACCAGCTGGGCATGTTATGCAGTATTTGAACTTGATAGTTCAAAAAAAATAATTCTTTAAGCAAGCATTTCAGTTTATATTTTATATTAGGTGTATTTAAATACTATGAGCTGTCAAAATAAATTAATTGTTAGGTACAGTGTACCTATTCTGTTCATGCTGAATTGCTAAACACACTTATTGCTATGGTTGCTACAGTTAAGTTTAGGGACAGGTTTGGTGATTTGAGTTTTGGGGTGAGTTAAACCAAACCAAATTAGTTACATTAGTAACTACATGCATTATTTATTTATTTGTTTGTTTGTTTGTTATTAATGCAATATAAAAACACGTATATATGCAATAAGTACAGTGCATCTATTGATTCATTTAACTGTAAGTATATAGTAGTTAAAGACACTTAATATAAAGTGAGTCCAGTATTTCTATAAATGGTTATACCAGATCTCAGCAGCATTAGTCAAGCTCAGGCACATCTACTTTAATTATTACTTAAGAAAATGTTAATAACAGGATGCAAATGAGCAAAAGTTAGTCATTTCACAGTGAGGGATCTTCTGAGAAATCTTTGATATTGCTTTATGATTAATCGTCTTTGATGTTATTAAACTTTTTTTAATGTAATTTTATCAAGCAGGACACTTTTTTTTTAAAGTAAGATAAGCCCATTAATTTCACAAAATATCACAGAATTTTGAAACCCATTGCTAATACTTTTTCATGTTTCTGTTCAAGGAATTTTACAAAGCTAAAATTGAGGGCAAAGACAAATGGCAGTGTTTATTTATCGGTGTGTGTGTATATATACACATATACAGTATATACACATATATAGATACATATCATTCAAAATTTGGGGGATTATTTATTCATGTATTTATTTATTTTTGTTAATAATTTAATGCGTTTATTTAGCAAAGACACATTGATCAAAGGTGACCGCAAGGACATTTAATGATTCAAAATATTTCAATTTCAATTAAATTGTTCATGTCAATATTCATTAAGGATTCCTTACATGTTTTTCTCACACACACACACACACACACACAATAATAATAATAAACTGTTTTCAAAATTGATAAGAAGAAGAAGAAGAAATGTTTATTGAGCAACAAATCAGCATATTGGAATTATTTCTGAAGGATGATTGACACAAATGGCTTATGAAAATTCAGCTTCGCGTCATAAAATAAATTATATTTTAATAATAAATATTATATTTTTAATATTATAGGTGATATATTTTAATATATAAAACAGTTATTTTCAACTGGATTATTATTTAACAATATTACTGTTTTTACTGCATTTTTTAAAATCAAATAATTGCAGCATTGGTGAGCAGAAAGACTTCTTTCGAAAACATGAAAAAATCTTACAGACACCAAACTTTTGAATGCAAGTGTATATTTCAATTATTTGAAAAACCTTATACTTTTATGTTAAAACACACATACTGACATGACAAAAATGGCAATTTCCAAACCAACACACTAGCATGATTTAAAATTCATGTTGAATTTTGAATTATTATAACAGAAGAAAACTAATAAAACAATTTATGCAATACACTATGTAGCTACATATATGTTGGGGATATTCAAAGTTTGCTAACGCCAACTTACAAGCTAGACAACTCTGCATAGTTAATGTCATCTAAGTCTGCCATTAAGGGATTACGGGTAGGATAATGGATAATGCAACGTCATTAGTGTTCACGTCAGAGTCTGGATCACCCTGCCAGAGTTTAATTTGCAATAATGACCAACTGACTTAGATGACATTAACTATTAGACAACAATGGAGGAGAAAATGCGATGACAAAAGATATTCGGTGTGACTCACAGCCCAATAAAGTGCAAGTGTAATCCCTCAAGTGACAGAAGACGCACTGGCTCTGTCCCCAAGACAGACATAATTAGCTCATCGGCTATAGGCTCAATTCTCCCAGACTAATCAAAGTTTGAAACTCCGGGGAAGTGCATAATTATACCCTGTTGGTATTAGGGAAAGTATCCAATGATAAGCTAATTAAAAATGAAGAATGGGTGAGCAGTTTTGTTTTCAAACAATGCTCCTTTATATGTCACGCTTGATGCTCAATTTGTGTAAATACCGTCCTATAATTCAGTGTGAATTGAATGAAGTCTACCGAGCCTTTGTTTCCTATGTATTCATCTTGGATTGCCGGCCCTTATTCAGTCTATTGTGACGAAGGTTGGCACAACAGCAGGCAGTGAATACATCAATCCGCTATTCTGGCACACAATCAACTCAATGCAGAGTTGTCTAGCTTGTAAGTTGGCGTTAGCAAACTTTGAATATCCCCAACATATATGTAGCTACATAGTGTATTGCATAAATTGTTTTATTAGTTTTCTTCTGTTATAATAATTCAAAATTCAACATGAATTTTAAATCATGCTAGTGTGTTGGTTTGGAAATTGCCATTTTTGTCATGTCAGTATGTGTGTTTTAACATAAAAGTATAAGGTTTTTCAAATAATTGAAATATACACTTGCATTCAAAAGTTTGGTGTCTGTAAGATTTTTTCATGTTTTCGAAAGAAGTCTTTCTGCTCACCAATGACAGCAAAGGGAAAGACAGAAAAAGCTTTGGTCTTAAGGCCTCTAATGACTCTATCTTTATGACTTCAATGTCATGTGGTGTAACCAGAAAAAATAATAAGAAATACATATTAAATATTTAATATTTATTAAATATAAATATTATTGAGGGTAAAAAAGTAAAACACTTTTTTCTAAACATACATTGTGGGTATTTAGAATTTTTTTTTATTTTAATGACTCTAAAAAATGAATATGGTGTAACCATAAATTAATTATAAATAATAATACTCTTTGCTGTCGTTAGTGCCCTGTTCTTGTGAAACTTTTTGTTGAATAAAATATCAGTTTATTAAATTAGCTTTAGACCTCAGTGTCTAACAAAAACTGCAGGCTCCTAGCAAAAGGCCAATGAGCATCTATCACTTCAGACATGGCCTCCAGCATTCAAAACCCAAACCAGCATGAGCCGAGAATAAATGAAAGACGCTAATTCCTGTTTCATAACTGGATCCATTAAGCTAGTGCTCATTAAGCAAAAGAACAGAGATTCATGAATAAACTATCATAAGACATTTCGATAGTCACGCCCCTTCAATCACGCCTTGTTGTGCTAATATGCTCTGCATATGTATTCAGTGGCACCCGTGTGTCGAGGGACCTACTAAAAGAGGGTTCTTCCTCCTCTGCAGTTAATTATCGCAGCAAACACTTGAACAAGGAAGCTCTGGAGCGTATGCAGGGTGTCAGATCAAATGTGCAATGCGAACTGTCAAGCAGGCAGTGTTGAGAAAGCAGTGTGTGACAAGCCAGAGACAATTACTGTGGCGGACAGTTTTGCACACTCATAAAGATGCTGAGTATTGCCACACCTCTCATTAGCGCAACTGGTGTAGTGTAATTAACATTGTCACACCGCTTCCCACACTTGAACAAATCTGCATCTCGTTTATCGCTGAGTGTGTTGAGGAGGAGGAGTAGGAGGTGAACTGATGAAGATCTGAAGAAATCAACCACAACGAAGTCTGATCTCGTCTAGTATTCATAGCAACAAGGTCATTAATCTCTGGTTACACCATGTGACATTTTCAGAGTCAATAATTAAAACGCTTTTTTTAATTAAAAAAAAAAAAGTTTTTCAAAACATCCATGATAAACATTTTTTATCTTTTTAAAAAATATTTAAAAAAATAATTTATATTTAATAAATACTTATTTAATATTAATAGTTATTTCTTATTATTTGCTGGTTAGACCACATGACATTAAGTCACTAAATTAAATTTTTTGACTAAAATGTTTTTTCAAAAATCCATGATGTTTGTAAAACATAATTTTTACCTTTTATTGTTTTTAAAAAAGAATGTTAATATTTAATAAATAATTATGTATTCATTATTTCTTATTACTTGGTTACAACACATGACATTTTGAATGTCAGAATTTTGATTAAAATGTTATAAAAGTTAGTTGTTGTTGTTGTTTTTTAAACATCCATGATGTATATTTGTAAAAAAAAAAAAAAAAAAAACCTTTTAAATATTTACATCTTAAATATTTATATTTAATAAATAATAAATACTTTTAATAATTAATACTTATTTATAATTATTTGATGATTACGCCTCATGGCGAATTTAGAGTAATTAAAATAAAATGTTTAACTAAAATAATATAATTATTTTTATTAAAATGTTTTGTTACAAACTATCATTTGTGACACATGGTTAAACACACACACACACACACACACACACACACACATAAAGTAAAGCACTAGCTTGAGTTAAGATGCATACTAAATTTACTTTTGTTAACAACAGTAACAGGTGCAAAATCCATTTTTATATAGAAAATGTATATATTCCACTCTTATTAAATGTACTATTATTCTTCTAGTATATGGAACTAACCAACTTCAGTGATTATGTGTGACTTAGTAGCAAGGCGCTTTGTGAGTTTTTCTTACTTCATAAACAAAGTGTAAAATTCTGACAACATCTGATTTCTTGATGATTTGATATTTTATAATAGTGATTTTATAATTTCAAAATATAGAGAAAAAGTAGAACTTAATGACTAATAAGCCATTAAGTGCTCCTCTGCTGCCGTCTAATGGTACGCAACAAAGTATATTTTGGTCATCCCATTAAAAATAACATTCAAACTCGATCATTTTAGAGTTTTAGGCCCCGTCCACACGGAGACGCGTTTAGCTGTATACACATACATTTTGTATCGTATAGACGTTTCGTCCAGACGGATCCGGCGTTTTGGGAGAGTGAAACTGATATTTTTTGAAACCGGGTCCCAGAGTGGATAAATCTGAAAACGCCACCCTTGTGTTTTCGTGTGGACAGCGAATCTGTATATTTTCTGAAACTATGACGTCTTCAGCCCACGTCTCGCCCCTAGTCAGACACCGCTACATCACGTAACAGCAACAAAAACATGAACAAACACGGAGCGATTTTCTTTTTATTAACTTACATTAACATAGATTAATAAATGTATTGTTCCATGTTCGTTTGTATACCGCGCGCAAGGTTTATGCACATAGTCCAAGTCTTCTCTGTTTTTAGTGTATCTCTGTGGCAGAATTACAGCGCCACATGCTGGTCTGGCATGTATACTACATCGTTTTGTGTCAGTTTTGTGGTTTCGTGTGGACGCAGATATTTCTTGAGACGAGGGGGAAAAAAAGATTGGATAGGGAAAGCTCTGGCTTCGTGTGGACGTAGCTTTAAAGTGCTGGAAATAGTTCTGTGAAATGCTTGAAAGTCATTGAAAAGTGCTTGAATTTCTTTCTCAAAAGATTGAACAAACTCTGAAATGAATGATGTAATGCATTCGACTATTTCTACCACAACACCATGGTTACAGTTAGCGTTACCGCTTCTGGTTTCCTGACGTATGTCAGCGCTGTTTATAACAGAGAATTCTGTGCAGAATTTGAATGATTCTCACTAGATCTCGCAGCAACTTTATCATTGTGCTGCGAATTCAAACGCTTCTCACTGGATCTCGCAGCACTGTTGCATCTGTTCAGTAACAGTGTCACAAAATCAACTTTGGCTCCCGAGTAAAGCTGTTCTGAGATCGGACAAGTGTGTTTTATTCAGTCTGAGCTGATAAACGGTTTAGTTTTGCTTTCGTTTCATTTGCCGTTTGATGATTCTCAAATGCAACAGAAATGGCAGCACTTATGAGTTGGACAACGCGGTGGTCGCGCCAGTGCGACCGCTCACAAATATTAGTCACACGGGCAGAAATAATGGTTGCAAAATGCAACAATTTGGTCACACTCTGGAACCCTGTGTGTGTATATATATATATATATATATATATATATATATATATATACACCTATCTATTTTATATATATATATTACCATTTGTCATTTTTTAATTTTACAACCGGTGTAACGTAATTAGCATTGTTACACCGTCTCCCACATTCAAACGGATCTGCATCCCATTTATCGCTAAGTGTTATGAGGAGGAGGAAGAGGAGGAGGAGGAGGTGAGCTGATGAAGAACTGAAGAAACCAACCACACTGAAGGCTAAAGAGTTGCATCTTATCTAGTATCCATAGCAACAGAGTCATTAAATTCATTAAGATTGCCACGCTGAGCTTAATTACAAGCAAACGGGATAGAGTACGGTGGCCCCCAAAGTCCAAATTATGAACTGCACCATGAAGGCAGGCCGGAAAATTGCTTTGGGTGGGCAGCAGATATCAAACTAATTACTCTCGCCCCTTCCCCCCAGATGTGCGAACATTAGCGCAACGCTAACTACGCTAGTTCGCCACATGTAGTGAATAGATGAGTCCCATATATGTTTCCAGAATCGACGGCTGTCAGAATCGTACAGAGTCAAAGTTGAAAACCTTGACCACAAATGTGCCGCAGTGGACGCATTTATGCATGCAGTGTATGAGTGGAGGAAAGAGAAAGAAAGCAAGTGAGAGAGCTTTAATTCTTGGTTTCTAAGCAACTAGAGAGACTGCTTGGCACCTTGCGGAAAACACTCTGAAACCTCTATTGTGTGCAAGTTACTACACACAATATCTCTATGGCTGGAGACGGTTTGTTTGGAGTGGGAATAGTTGACTGTTTTGTGAGTTTTTTGACTGCAAGATTGCAGCAGTATTTTAAAGGCATGATATGCAGTACAATTAATAACACATTTACATTTTACATTTACATTTAGTCATTTAGCAGACTTACAAATGAGGACAATAAAAGCAGTCAAAACTAACAAAAGAGCAACAATATATAAGTGCAAATGACAAGTCTCGGTTAGCCTAACGCAGTACACATAAGCAAGGGGTGTGTGTGTGTGTGTGTGTGTGTGTGTATATATATTATACACAGACACACACACAATGTAGAACAAGTAGATAGAATAGAAAAAATAGAAAGCTAGTGTTTTTTTTATAAAAAAGAAGATAAATATAGATAAAGTAGAATTAAAATAGAATATAAAGTTAGAATTAAAATATAATATAAAGTTTTATAACTTATAAAATAGTTATAAGAGTTAGAGGGTCAAATAAAGGTTTTATATATTTTATATTTTAATATTCATAAATATATATGCTGTATTGTGTATAAAACATACAAAATAAATGCATTGGATCACACATATAATATATATGATATTATAATGATAATATATACTTGTGCAATGGTTTAATAGGCCGGTTTAATAGACATTCCTAGTTGCTAGTTTCATAACTAACTGACAGTACATGGTTTGATATCAATGATACCTCTGATCATTCAACTTCAAAATTCCCACAGAGTTACATTAAAGGTCGTGAGCCATATCTAGAGACCGGAATGCACTAGCAACCACATAGCAACAAAATTACTCTAAACACCAATGCAACATCGTGGCAATCGCTCATATCACCTTTGCAATGTGGTGGTGAGTATTGCATGGGCAAGTTTTGTTATTGATTTCAAGTAAATATGCCAAACTATTTTTTTTTTAAAGCAGTTGAAGTGTTATATACTATTACTATATGCTATATTATATATATATATATATATATATATATATATATATATATATATATATATATATATATATTATTATTATTATTTTTTTTTTTTGAATTACCTTTTTGTTTTGAGTTTCCACTTTAATTTTAGTTTGTTGTATTAATTTTGTTATGTGCTTATGTACAAATTTTATTTGTTTTTAAATAATTCTATATATTTTATTTTTATTTTAGTTTTAGTAATTTTAGTAAACTGTAAATTCAATTTGAGTACATTTTGTAAATTCAAAGTTGTATTTTTTTGGAGGACATTTTACAAGAAATACTATTTCAGTTTTTCTATGCAAAATTTCTTAATGAAAAGTGTACTTCAAGAAATGTATTTATTTATAATTTTTGTTTCATGTAATATTTATATTCTATTTTATTCCAGCTTTACTTCAATGACCAAAAATGATTTTTAATTGTTTATCTTTAGCTTTTTTTAACAATACAAATAAAATAACAATAACATCACAACAACATTCAAACAAACAAACAAACAAACAAATACATTGAATTAAATTAAATTAAATTAAATTATGGAAAACCACCTATAGATATTTTCTTAATTAGTAATTCATCACATTAGTATAAAGTACTTTTTTTTTTTACTGTGACTATGCACACTTATATGTATTCAGGGTGTAAGGAACATATTTTTTTTGTTATGGTTAAAACATCCATTGAAAAAAAAAATTAATGTGATGCAAAAGCATTCTGTCTTACTGTGTAGCCATTGGCAAGTGTATTGTATGCTGGGCAATTCAGAATATTTGGAGTCCTCTGTCAAGGTTGTGTGATTTTTTTTTTTTTCTCACTTCGGCTGGGAATGCACCCAGTTATCGCCTGTCATTCACATATTCATTTAATATTATTATTTACCTGTCTATTTTGCGGGATGTTCTCCGCCGAGCAAACACTAGGACTTCCTTTTACCCTCAGGTTAACATTATTAACGTGAATTGTTGTCACCCCACCTATGACGCTGGCCTGCCCAACGAAATGATTTATTGACAATTGTGCTTGACACACAGTTCAAATGCAGGGAAGGGAAGCAAAAGCCTGGCTGGGCCCGATAAGAGAAGGAGGCTCTGGGAATAATGAGGGCCCATCTTCACCTCCTCTCTGCATCGCTAAATACACTCTGAACCAGCTTTCCGTTCAGCCACGGCACTCCCAGCACACTGGGGCATGAACCTGTGCGATCCGGCCAAGCATGAAAAAATGAGAATTTGAGAAGAGAACAGCAGCCATGGGACAAACCATCGCAGTTCTAAAGGTCGAGCACAGCCTGGTAACCCGACTTTAGGATGGAAGTGTGTTAGATGTGCAAAATACAGTGTGTTTAGACTGTGCATTTTTGTATTTAATGTGCTACTTGTGATTTCTGATTTGAAGATGGTTTAGGGTATATTTGTTGAAATACTGTAAATCACAAGTTCATTTACTCACCTTAATGTCATTCCAAACCCAAATGACTATATTGTTATATTTTTAAATCATTGTATTATATATATGATTATTTTAAGAAAAATATTAAGAATTGTATTATTAAGAATAGTAACATATTAAGAATAACTCCACATCCTGCCAAACATCACATGGCGTGACCAACATGTAGAAACCAGCGTTTAGTATTATACATATATAGTATTTATTAATATTTTGAATTAGCTTTTATTTTTATGTTTTCAGTTTTCATTATAATTTTTGTTTATGTGTTAGTAATTTTATGTAAACAAAATTCAATCTTTATTTTAGTTTTAGCAATTATAGATTCAAGTTTTGTTTAGTGTAATTTTATTTTTGTTGCATTGAATTTTATTTAACTTCATTAGCTGGGTTACAGACAATGATTTTGAATAGTTTAGCTTTAGTTGTACTTGACAATAACAAGTCAAGTCAATTTACCTTTATTTGTATAGCGCTTTATACAATACAGATTGTGTCAAAGCAGCTTTACAGTGTTAAACAGGAAAGACGTGTGCTGATAATTCAAGAGGACAATAGAAAACTGTCAGTTTATCAAAGTCAGTTCACTGTGATTCAGTGATGGCATCGTCCAGCTCAGTTCAGTTTTTTTATTAATTATTAATTCATCATATTTGGTAAAAATACTGTTCACATGTATTCAAGTGTTTAAGGAAACTTACTTAAATGAAAACTGAAAAAAACTAAAGCGGCATAAAGTACTTCATATGACTCGCACCATACAGTATGTACTGTAGTCTTCATATAATAGCTTACTGTGAGGGAAAAGACTGCAATTTAAGTCATGATTAACTTATAATATTTCTCCTCAGTTGGTGGTTAACAGCTGTGACAAGATCTCAACTCGAATGAATTCCTGAATGAATTATTCAGATTGGTTTTGTGAATTGGGACTCAAAAACGGTTTATTCATGAATCAAGCATTGCTACATCTCTCATAAACTCTCATGAACTGAAATAACTTCAGGGTGAGGAAATTTTTCATATGTGCGAAGTATGGCAATAATGATACAGTAGTTGTTTCATTCAAAGGGATTTTAACATTTCTGAGTGGCAATGCCATATTTAAAAAATGCATGCAAATAATAGGGTCCATTAGCATATCTATAAGCTGCTGATCATTGTAGCAACGAGGCAACATAAATAAATGTGTGTGTGTGTGTGTGTGTGTGTGCATATATATATTAAGAATATATATATATTATATATGCAATTTGATTGAGATTAATTGGAATGCACAAATTAAAAAGCATCATTCCTGAGAAGTTATCTGTTTTTGCAAATAATTTACAAAGAGAATAAAAGATGACCCTTTAGAGAATAGAAGCTTAAATCCAGCTTAAAGGGGTCATATGATGCTTTTTTAAAGATCATTATTTTGTGTATTTGGTGTAACAGAATATGTTGACATGCTTTAATGTTCAAAAAACACATTATTTTTCAAATACTGTACATTATTGTAGGTCCTCTATGCCCCGCCTCTCTCAAACGCTTCGTTTTCTACAAAGTCCCTCCTTCCGACAAGCGCAGTCTGCTCTGATTGGCCAGCTGACCCAGTGCATTGTGATTGGCCGAACACCGCAAGCACTCGTCGGAAATGTAACGCCCCTTACCATAATCGCGAGCTTCATCTTTCAAAATAAATGTAAAGACAGTAAATAATGTCATTAGTTTTACCATCAGTTCAAGCCCGAAAGGGGAACAGAGTC
>NW_015505701.1:619205-670454 GCF_001515645.1 Sinocyclocheilus grahami
TGAACATTTGGGCGGCATTATGCTAATATTTCCACATAGTGAGGTAGATATGTGGGGGCGTGTTAGAACGAGCCGTTTTAGGGGGGCGTGGCAGAGTCTTAACTTTGATAAAGAATATCTCTTTGGTTTTGAGACTTTAGTCTTTGCAACTTCAGGGATCTTATCTATGCACAATCAGCTTGTAACACTCCAAAGAGAAAGGAAAACTTGAAATCGCATCATGACCCCTTTAATATTAATCAGTCGACAACCCTGCTAAACACTTTTATGTCGACTTTCTATTATTGTGTATCTTTTTGTTCCTTAAAGCTAATGTGTGCTATTTCTTGATGTTAAAATAATTTTTGAAAATTTGAAATACTCACATTTGACAGTTGATTTCCCCCCAAAAACACTGTCCCAAAATTATGTTTGTTTGAGAGGCTCAACCAGGCCAGCATAGCAACAGTGGCTCAACCAATAGTGTGAGTTTTGGGCATGGCTGTCTGTCTGTCTGACCAATGAAAGATGGGGGGAGTGTTTATAAACAGGAAACATGTTTATAAACAGTCATTCGTTCATCTTCATTTGGTGGCACAGAAACGACATGCTTCAGATCTGCTGAAATGTGTCTTCGCTAACACCGAACTAACACGAGCTACAGTAGTCAACAAACACTTGAACTAAATGAGTTCAGGGACATATATGCTGTCAGTCTGTCCCTGCTGGATTGAAGCCTGGCAGGTTTTTTTCATCATCTTGTGTACATTCTAAGTAGTTTATATTTAAAATGTGTAGCGAGACTAATCAGTCAAATCTGGGAACCTCGCGGTGTTTACGCTTCGGAAAAGCGGAGACAATCTGTCACTGAGGGACAAGTAATTGACTTCTGTTGTACCAGTGTCAGGACTGCTGTAGTTAGAGTTTCTCAATCTCTCAGCCGACAATTTCCGAATGACCCTAAACGGCCTTACTTCATGACTGCTTGCTAGCCACTAACCCCCAATTTTTGCTCTACTGCATGCAATGATAGCAGATGATACAATATCAGATTCGCTCAGAGGTAGAGATTGCTCTTTAAAGAGAACTGTAGCTTGACAAATCAAGTGTGGGGACTTGATTTGGGGGCTGGTTCACTCGTAACTTTGTTTTGGACCTTTCTTGAACAGGAAAGGAGTCCCAGATTAAAGAACTCAAGCTAGTGAAAAAATAAATTACCGGTTGTCAGAATAAGTTTGAAAAGTGCTTCAAACTCAGGTTGAGGGTTGTAGTGTATCCCTAGTTCTGCTTTGAGTTAAGTTGACTGGAAAAACAGCTTTAATGATAATGCTACATCCTTTGGCACAAAAAAAACAACAGCAACTCCTCCCTGCTAGCCTGCTAGCTTGATGGCTCAAGAGTTTTTCAGTTGTGAGCTTTTTTTATTGTTGCACTTTCAAATAAGTTTTTTTTTTTTTTTTACACTTTACAATTTACATTTCAGTTTACTTTTAGGAGGTGTTTACACAACAGCATTTTCAACTAAAAGTGGCCGTTCATTTACATGACAACAGCATTTTGGGGGCCTGAAATTGCAGATTTTCCGTATTGATTTCGTTTTACTTATATTTTGAAATATGCATTGCATTGTGCTTTACAGGTAATGAAATGTCCATAAACTTAACAGACTTAACTTTTCTGCTGATTTTTTTTCTTACAGTGTGTTAACAGCATATCGCCATCTGCTGGTCGGATGTCTTTTCTCACAGAAACACACTTAATGCTCAATAGGCCCTTTCGCACCGCTTTAGTTCCAGAACTAAATGTACAGTACTAAAGTACTGGGACGATTTTGCGCAAACTATTTCCCAGTACCATTTAAAGGGTTGCATTCGCACCGACAGTGTGTACAAAGAAGTGACGTAAGCCGGTCGACAGCGACGTCATTTGTGCGCGGCATTCAACAACAGAAACAAAGAAGAACAACATTAACAACAGGAGGATGGAGGATGCTGTGATCGGAGCTGTGTTTTTGTTGTGTCTCGCGGGTTTCACAGTGGACATGGAAAGTCGACGTATACGTAAAGCGATTGAAAGAACGGAAAGGAGGACTAAGAATCTCCAACGACAACTGGCAGTGCTACATTTGCTACAAGTGCCTGCACTTAAGCGTCTGTCCATCTATCGCTGTTCTCCATACTTATCGCTGTTCTCCATACTCCATACATGCTTACAGTATGTTTACACAAGCGTTTTAAATCATGGTGGGTGAGGGGGTTTTCATACGTGTTTGGCCAATCAATGTCTACTTACGGCACGATTAGTACCAGTGTAGGAGTAGGAGCTAATTTGGTTCTCGAAAAAGGCAGTCCGGTACTAAAATCGCTACCAGTTCCGGCGGTGCGAACACGCCGAAAAGTAGGTAGTTCCACAATTAGTTCTGGTACTATGAAAAGGTTCCTGCGGTGCGAAAGGCCCTAATGACTACAAAATTAAATGTTTGCTGTGTGTGTGTGTGTGTGTGTGTGTGTGTGTGTACTGGTTTATATATCCTGGTGGGGACTTAAACCTGACTACACACAGACTCATGGGGACTCGTGTCACGGTGGGGACCTAAATTGTGGTCCCCACGGGTACAAAAGTTTATAAATCATACAGAATGAAGTTTTTTGAAAATCTAAAAATGCAGAAAGTTTCCTGTGAGGGGTAGGTTTAGGAGTAGGGTTGGTGTAGGGCAATAGAATATAGGGTCTGTACCCTTACGCCTATGGAGAGTCCCCACAAGGATAGTAAACCAGACGTGTGTGTGTGTCAAAAGTTTGAAGAAACAAAGTTGTTTGACATTTTGTATCAGCTGAACCAAATAATTAGCAAAATGATTCAGTGTCTGCTGATCAAATGTAAATGCAATGAAAGGACTGAAATATTGTTGTTGTACAGGCAAACTACAATAAACTTAAATACGAAGTTCTGAATCTTCACAGAATTTGCTAAACTTAATATAAGTTTGTGACTTTATCAATATATATTATTATTTATTTTTATATATATATATATATATATATTGTACATGCCAAATTTAATATAAAAACTTGACTTGGGATCAGTTATAACCACACTTTTGACAAATGTTCAAAGAGTTTGTCAAACCATAACAGTTATCTAAACAGTATTTCTGAAATCATGTGACTTGGCCTGTTGATATGCACTTCAAAGCATTGATTCAAAACCACTTGCTTTGATTCACTAGCTTCAGTTGGAATTAAAAAACACATTTGTAGATTTATTTTAGTTTGCTTTGCATTTGCATTTGGTTTACCAACTTATTTGGTGTCAGTTTTAGTTTAAATGAAAACGCTGTCTCAGAGGAGCGTGTGGTATCATACTGTAGACCAGTGTTTCCCAACCTTTTTGTAGTCGCGGCATCCTTTGGAAATTTTGACAAACTTGTGGCACCCTACAAAATTAATTTTGTCACAATATTTGAATTTCTAACTTTGATGTGATAATTTTAAAAGTATAGATATTCGGTACAGCAGGGAAGAACGTCTAGGTTACTTGTGTAACCCTCGTTCCCTGAAGGAGGGAACGGAGACGTTACGTCAGTGACTGACGAATTGACCCTGCTGCCCATTAGCGAAGGGAGAGGGGGCCGGCCATGTAAGGACTGGGTCTCGTGCACCGCCGTCCTCACCCTCTTGGGACCCGGAAATGGGAACTGCAGAATATAATCATAGTCATATAGATATTTTTAATATTATTAAAAAATTTTGTCCTTCAATGGTGGTAATCAGTAGGTTAATTTCTAATTAAGAGACCAATTTATATGACTGATTTTAATGTAGGCTTTTATACATATGTAAACACAGTGTTGGGGAAAGTTACTTTTAAAAGTAATGCATTACAATATTGCGTTACATCATAAAAAAGTAACTAATTACGTTACTTAGTTACTTTTTATGGAAAGTAATGCGTTACATTACTTTTTAAATCTGGACAGGGCTTGCTTGTTTGTTTTTAAAATAAAAAGTTCTATTTTTGGCAAATATAAAAGCCTTTCCACACCAAAAGTGAAATGAATAAGCCTCAGGCTGAAGGGAAAGTCAATTTACGTCCATACATTCGTTACTCATTTGAAAAAGTAACTCATATATTCTCTTGTAAATTAAAAAGTAATGCGTTACTTTACTAGTTACTTGAAAAAAGTAATCTGATTACGTAACTCGCGTTACTTGTAATATATTACCCCCAACACTGTGTAAACATTATTTAATTAACATTATAACTAGCTATCTCGCAAATTTTTGCTCAATCAGTGTTTTTTATTTTATTTTACAGTGGGATAATTGTGGTGCAGTAGCACGAGATAGCTTGATTTCAAACTTTGAATTGAATAAAAAATAACAAGTAAGCAGTCAGTAATAAAATAAGAACAAATAAAGAAATTAATACTGATAGCACAAATAAAAAATAACGACAGGCCTTTGAATTAAATCAATTGCGTTTTAGTTTTTCAGGTAGGTCTAACAGTAGGGTTAAGATATTTAACTTATTTTTTTTTTTTACCAATTATCCAAATAATGTTTAGTCCTAGAAAGCTATTATTATCAGAACACGCAAGCATAACATAGCGGTTAGCAGATGAATGAATGAGAGGGCAGCGTTACCAGAGGTGCCCATATACCACACCATGTTACAACACAGTAGGGCTATTGCAGACAGAAACAATACTGTACTACATCGATGTTTCCTGTCGGCTCAATTTTTGAGTGGACTTTGCTGTTCCAATTCGCATGAACGGTGTACGAGTGGAGCGACTGAGCGGAGCACACACACATAGAGCGGGATAATACGCAGAGCGTCACACCAAGTTAAAGTGAAACCTGAGCAGTGAAATAATTTTCACCAGCCTAAATTTCGGTGTATCTCTAATTATTGGCGACATCAGAAATGGATATTATATAATAGCTGCTTTTTTGAACATTTTAGCAATTTAAAAATGTTAAAAAAGGATTTTTTACACGGCACCCCTGCTCTCGACAGACGGCACCCCAGGGTGCCGCGGCACCCCGGTTGGGAAACCCTGCTGTAGACGACAGGGCTCAGGGAGTAATTCTCAGGGTCTTTTCTTGAATGTGACATTATCTGAGTGAACGCACTTCAATTATTTAAAGCACCACTGCTGTCTCTGTTCTATCAGAGAGATAATTTGGTGTTCTGGGTAAATAATTGATTCTGCTCCGACTGTTACTCCTAGCAAGCTGATCTCATGAGGGTGTGGATGTATGTGTTTTTCATCTTTACATGCATTGTACTTCAGCATCTGATATCATGCTAGCTTGTTTAATGGAGCTAATGGGAATAGCAGAGTTTTAAGACTCATCAAAAGTGCGGATATTTGTGCTTAGTCACTCTACACGTGTTCATGTGTGTGCCAGGATTGTGCAGCATTCAGAATGCATTGGATTTCTTATATTGAAGTTAATTTGAATTGCAGTTAAAAAAATAAAAATGACACAGGGTTGTGATTAGAATGCTATGAGTTAACTGTGTGACACTCTAATAAGTGTACAATAACACATGACACACGGTTATTGGGTAAAATAGTTTGTAATTACTCTTAAATATTGTTGTTTTGTAATAACAATAACATCACCCCCTTTTTTAAAAAGTTTTGTTGTATTTTGGGTTTAGTTTTGCTTTGGTGATTTTTTTTGTTTGTGCATTTTGGTGTGTTTTTATCCTTTTTGTTAGGATTTTAGTTTTGATGTGTTGTTATTTTTAGTTTTGTTTTGTTGCGTTTTTGTTTTGTTATTTTGCTTTGGTCAAAAATCCCAAAGCCAGATCTTTCAGTCAATTCTGTGGGGATTGAATGTACTCCTGTAGCAGCATTAATATAGATCTTTTTTACTTGTAGGCACTATTTTTCTTAGTGAAAGCCTGATTTGCATCTTTTTGGTCTAGGCAATTGAAAGTGTATTGGTCTAAGTGTCACCCCTTCTTTCATTTACTTTTGCCCTTTTTTAGGGCGTGCATATTTTACTCACTAGAATTCCCTTCAAGGCAGCTAAGTGTCTAACCCTCCGCATGCATGGTTTTCCACTCAATTTCAAATTCATTTGCAGCCTGATGTTGCCGTAATGGCTCTATTTTGTAATACCTGTTTGCGAGCTGCAGGCAATCTAGACTCCGGCTTTTGTACCTCTAAGATCATCCATTTTTCATCCCTACCTGAAGAAACTTAAATATTGTTGTTTTGTAATAACAATAACATCACCCCCTTTTTTAAAAGTTTTGTTGTATTTTGGGTTTAGTTTTGCTTTGGTGTTTTTTTTTTTGTGCGTTTTGGTGTGTTTTTATCCTTTTTGTTAGGATTTTAGTTTTGATGTGTTGTTATTTTTAGTTTTGTTTTGTTGTATTTTTGTTTTGTTATTTTGCTTTGGTCGGAGGGGGGTCATCTTGTGTTTTCATTTTGTTTTTACTTTATTTCTGGTGTGTTTTTTGCCTCTGTTGTGTGTTGTTGTTGTTTTTATTTTGCTGTATTTTGATATAGTTTTGTTTTGGTGTGTTTTTTGCCTTCTGTTTTGTAGTTTGTTTCAACTTTAGTTTTGTTTTGGTGTGTTTTTTATTTTTATTTTTTTAGCTTTTTTTGTTTGGTTTTTAGTTTTGTTTTGGTGGGTTTTTTTGTTTGTTTGTTAGTTTTGTTTTGTTGAGGTGTTTTTAGATTTGTTTTGGTGTTTTTTTATTGTTTATTTTGATATTTTATTTTTGTTTTATTTTTATTTTCATTTTGTTGTTGTTTTTAGTTTTGTTTTGGTGTGTGTTGTTTTTTTGTTTTCTTTTTGTTTATATACTTTCCATAGTGGAAGAACATTTCTTAGCCAATTTGTTTAGCTGCTGAATTTCATTCAATTTGCAATTGAGTAAATTCCTCTTCTTTTAATTCAAATAACTGTATATTAAAATGGAGTAATTTCTTAAATTTGATAAAAGAGAAATGATCACTGCATTGTTGCAAGAGAGAGTTCTATAGAAAACGACAGCACGAAAGGTTACAAGATGGTGCAAGGGATTTCAAATAAGACTCAGAGACCATGAACAAGAAAAAAAGTCCTCATTCTTTCTTGTGCATTTCCACCTGTCCCCCAGATGGGATTCAGTCGCTAAATTAACTGTGCTGTCTTTCTGCTTTTGTTTGGGCGGCAGAATGCTGGCCGTGTCCAATCAGCCGGGCTCTGGAGTCCGTCATCTGGATTGATGTAGCTTTTCATTCTGGCATCGCCAGGTGCCAGTCCGTCATTCACACCGTTGCCACGGAAATAGTGAAATGCTCTGCGGTCCTGAAAGCAAACACGACCCAGTAATAGCCAGGTGTAATAGAATGTTTCTCTGGCACTAATTGTCTCTAGCTGTCCTCTGGAGAAGCCATCAGTGCAGGTTTTGGGTGTTAGTGTTGTTTTTGGTCAAACTATTCCTTTTTAGCAGTGATTTCTTTTGCATTGTTTAATAAAGCATGAACATTTAGATGACAGTGCTTTCTTAAAGGGCTGGTCCATTCAAAAAGTAAGAAAACATTTTGTGCAAACTATTCCTTCAAATACACACAATGCAGGTTCCTCTAATCCTGTATTTTTAAATTCTGGCCTCTTGTTGAAAGCAAATGCTTGTTTATTTCTACACTAAATCCACACCTGTAGTCATTGTGAAGTTATAAGAGATTAAAACTCAGTGTTCTTTAGTGCTCTTTTATTGTGTGATGTGATTTATTCATGCATTCCAAAAAGTGGCATTTCCCACATTTCTCTCACCACCCTCTTATTGCCTGTTTTCATTCAAATGTGGCCGTCTCCATGGTGATTGTTGCCATAAAGGGCTAAAATAAATCATTGGTAATCACGCTGCAATCAGCAATGTTTGAATGAAAGGCATGAAATTCAAAGTGCATATTAAAGGAGGTAAAAGGGAGTGGATGGAAAGCAATAAGCAGGCTCAAAATTATGTATCATTTTAAGTGATCACACTTAAATGTGTTTACGCCCTTTCATAGGTAACTTGTTAACATAAAAAAGAGGGGCATGTTGGTTCTGTTGCTCTTAAACTATTTATTTTAAAATCGTAATATAGATTCTTGAATACTCCAGAGCTTTACATGACTTTGAAATACAGTACCAGTCAAATATGATATTTTAAAAGACTTACTGACGTTGGCTCACAGTCGAGAGAGTCTGCAGAGGTCCTCTCTATGATATCATTTCCTGATTTGTTTTGTGTATGTTTCATGTTGAGTTGTATTCTTGTTTGTGTGTTGTGTTTTGTTTTTCTTGTGTTTTGTGTTTTTTTTTTGTTGTTTCACGTTGATGTTTTTGTTTTGTTGAGTATTTAATTTTGTTTTGTGTTCTTGTGTCATATTGTTGGTTTGTGTTTTTGTTTTTGTTTCATGTTTTTTTTTTTTGATCTTTTGTGTTTCATGTTGTTTTTGGTATGTTTTGGGTTTCTTGTGTGTGTTTTATGTTGTGCTGCTTTTGTTTTGTTCTGTTTTTTTTTTTTTGTTCATCGCATGTTTCTTAATGTTGGTTGAACCACACAACATTTCTTTTTTTTAATGTAAGCAGTGAAGTTTTGTTAAAACATTTTTTTATTCATTAAATTTTTTTCATAAATTTTTTATTCATGTATTTATTTTTATAAGAAATTATTTTCATGAACTTATTTTTAATGATTTTTTCCCCTTCATTATCCTATAAAGACAGATCTGTCATTCTGACTTTTTTTTTACTCCATACACGCCAAAAAACATAAAATTCAATTTAAATTCAGAAATGTAAAACTCATCATTAAAATTGTTTTTCAGTCAGTATATATAATCAATGAATTTCATTTTTAATATATTTTTGTAAAAATATAGTCGAAAAAAAGAATGTCAGTGTCATTGACCCAAATGCTGATTTGTGTCCATTTTTTTGTAGATCGATGAGATGCAGTGGCCCAATGGTGAGATGGAAATACCCAGCTCGGTCTGCAGTCTGCCCTGTAAGACGGGTCAACGCAAGAAGATGGTGAAAGGCATGCCGTGCTGCTGGCACTGCGAGCCCTGCGACGGCTACCAGTACCAGTTTGACGAGACCTCCTGCAAGCTCTGCGCTTACAACATGCATCCGAACGCCAATCGCACTGGCTGCCAGCCCATCCCGATCGTCAAGCTGGAGTGGCATTCGCCCTGGGCCGTCATTCCCGTCTTCCTGGCTATGCTCGGCATCATCGCCACCACCTTTGTTATGGCAACGTTCATCCGCTACAACGACACCCCGATCGTACGAGCGTCTGGGAGGGAGCTCAGCTACTTTCTGCTGACCGGGATATTCCTGTGTTACATCATCACGTTTGTAATGATCGCCACTCCAGACATTGCCGTTTGCTCCTTCAGACGAATCTTCCTTGGACTGGGAATGTGTATTAGCTACGCGGCGCTCCTCACTAAGACCAATCGAATTTACCGCATCTTTGAGGAAGGGAAGACGTCGGTTTCTCCACCTAAACTGATCAGCCCAACATCTCAGTTAGCCATCACGTCCAGCCTCATCTCCGTCCAGCTCTTAGGGGTCCTCATATGGTTCGGAGTGGATCCTCCAAACACCATAATCGATTACGACGAACAGAAGACCATAAACCCTGATAAGGCCCGAGGGGTTCTCAAGTGTGACATTACGGACCTACAAATAATTTGCTCTCTAGGATACAGCATCTTGCTGATGGTAACATGTACGGTTTACGCCATCAAGACGCGAGGCGTTCCGGAGAACTTCAACGAAGCCAAACCCATCGGCTTCACCATGTACACCACATGCATTGTGTGGCTCGCCTTCATTCCTATTTTCTTTGGGACGGCACAATCTGCAGAAAAGGTAATGCTTGTTTTAATACTTTTTACAATGTGCATCGGTTTTTCGATTTCGAGTACTTGCATGCCATTTGCGCTTGTTGATTTTACTCGATATTTCACAGAGAGAATTGAAGTTCTGTCGGTTTTTTATATTCGCCCTCATCTCGTTCTAAACACAAAAGCTCTTATTTTGTCTTTGAAAGACAGAAAAGAGGAATTTTGAAAAATGTTGCAGCTTTCCCATACAATGACAAAGACGGTCAAGCTCTCTCTTTATTTATTTATTATTATTATTATTATTATTATTTAGATTTAATTGACTTTTTATAGTGTTCATTGCCAAGGCAGCATTTACAATTTTCATTCCAAATTTTAGGTTTAAGTTTGTTTTGAAATTTGTTTTGTTTAGGTTTCACTACAATTCTCACTAGCAGAGTTTTCACTTTTTGCTGGATAATTTCACAAATAACAAAAAAAAGAAGATCACTTAATCTATCTATCTATCTATCTATCTATCTATCTATCTATCTATCTATCTAGTTTGCATAAATTTAGTTGAGTGTGTGTGTGTGTGTATGTATATACAGTGGGTACGGAAAGTATTCAGACCCCCTTAAATTTTTCACTCTTTGTTATATTGCAGCCATTTGCTAAAATCATTTAAGTTAATTTTTTTTCCTCATTAATGTACACACAGCACCCCATATTGACAGAAAAACACAGAATTGTTGACATTTTTGCAGATTTATTAAAAAAGAAAAACTGAAATATCACATGGTCCTAAATATTCAGACCCTTTGCTTTATTTTTAGTTTTGTTTTGTTGCGTTTTTGTTTTGTTATTTTGCTTTGGTCAAAAATCCCAAAGCCAGATCTTTCAGCCAATGGAATCACATTCTGTGGGGATTGAATGTACTCCTGTAGCAGCATTAATATAGATATTTTTTTACTTGTAGGCTCTATCTTTCTTAGTGAAAACCTGATTTGCATCTTTTTGGTCTAGGCAATTGAAAGTGTATTGGTCTAAGTGTCACCCCTTCTTTCATTTACTTTTGCCCTTTTTTAAGGCGTGCATATTTTACTCGCTAGAATTCCCTTCAAGGCAGCTAAGAGTCTAACCCTCCGCATGCATGGTTTTCCACTCAATTTCAAATTCATTTGCAGCCTGATGTTGCCGTAATGGTTCTATTTTGTAATACCTGTTTGCGAGCTGCAGGCAATCTAGACTCCGGCTTTTGTACCTCTAAGATCATCCATTTTTCATCCCTACCTGAAGAAATGAAAAATTACATTTCATCACAGGGAGAGGGTTGCCATCTCGAGAAACGGAAGGGCAAATAGGTATTAATAGCACAGTTAAGGATCAGAATGAATGTCCCACAACAATCTTTTAAAAGACATTTCATTAGCATAAGGACATTTGCTCATTATCTGCATACGAGACGAATGGCTCAGCTTTTTCTCCTCTGTGCCGGTACTGAAAAGCAATTACCTAAATAATAGAGTGTGCTGATTTCAGCATGTACCAACGCCAGATACTGTACCATGATGGGCGCTGACACCAAACTATTCTTATTCGTTAGGACCTTTTAATTACGTTTCTAACACTCAGGATGTTGTTTCATGCCTTGATAAACATGCTATGGAACGCGACAGTCAGCTTCTGGAAATTCAATTCATTCGATCCCGAGAAAATGATTTGTTACAATTACGTACATGCCTTTAAACTATCATGAGCTACCACACATTTTATACTTCTGTAGTAGCTACAAATCATTGTGATTTCAGTTAGAAAAAAACATGCTTAATTGACAAATTCCCACTGAAGAACTACATTACCCATAATCCCTAAAAAAATATTTCAGTTAGCAGTGTTATTTTAGTATTACAGTATTTTGTTATAATGTTTAATAATACTATATTTAATATTTTGAATAATATTTTCAGTTTTCATTTAAGTTTTAGTAATTTCATGTGCTTTCGTCATTTTTATTAATTTTAAATATTTTTAACTATTCCAATTCAGCTTTTAATTTTTTTTTTATTTAGTAATATTAGTCACTTACAATTATTTCAGTAAGTTGCCAGAGAAACATTTCTAATAGTTTACGATTTTTAGAAATCAAGATACCAAGAAAATCATAAAGATAATTCATTATAACATTCAGTATAACTGTTTTATTCATTTACATGTTATATTCAAAATTAATTATATTCAAATGTTTATTTTTAAATCTATTCATTTTATATAATTATTTATAAAGTTTGCACAAAAAGATATTGTCAGCGCTGCCCTGATGATTTGATCAGTTAGCCTATATAGTGTAGCAACTTAAAGGCTACACATTACATTTCTCACTAGCGAGGTAATATCAGCGCTGTTTAGAGACGCTGCTGTAGAACACTGTTGAGGGACACACAGAGGTAGCCTAATTCACACATGCTCTCTCTCTTTCTTTCTCTTTCTCTGTGTGTCTCTGTCTCTCTCGCTCTCTTTCTAATAACTTCATTAATAACTGTAGTAGAATGCTATCAGCGGCTCAAGCCTCCATTACCAGCTTTAAAATTACGATTTGGAACTAGCAAAAGAGGCGTTGGATGAGATGCAGAAGAAATAATCCTACTCATAATAGATTTAAGTACAAAAACCGGACGAATCCCTTTAAATATATAATCTGATCGATGTCTTGAGGTGTGGTAACCGTAGTATAAGCGGAATAATTGACTCTGGGCCATTGAATTATTAGAAAAATAATGCACACCCGAGGTGTAACTCCACTTCATGGTGTGCATTATTTTTCTAATAATTCAACAACCCAGAGTCAATTATTCCTTACACATACAGTATATACTGTATATTAGGGGTTGCACCGACTAGTCGACTTCAATGCTCTGCCATGACCCTTAAAAGCTTGACGTCGACTAGTCGCTGGTCCTATAGAGGACGTAACAGGATAAGAAATCTTTGAAGGACTTCCAAATTTACGCTCCGTTTCCAAACAGTTCAAATGACAAATAAATGCATACTCTGAACGCGCTCCACAAGACATGTGAGATTATATCACTGGATGCTCGAAATTGAACGGGAGAATGCACGTTTTAAACAGCTTATTGCACAGGTAAGTTAATCGCCGTTCTAATGTAATGCGCTGCTGCACTGTAACACACAAACATAGGCTACAGACAGTATAGCGTACAGAATAATTCAGCGCGGAAGTGTATTGTCAACACTGTTCTGTGATTTCTCAATAAAATAGCTTAGAAACTGAAAAGTTCAAGCATATATACCTTAAAAACTAAATTCCACAGCTTCACTACTAGTAGAGAGACGCTGCCAGGTAGAATTAATTCACACACGCAATCGCTCTCACTAATGCGTTCATATTAATGTAATCTTTACTGTGCTACTTTATCTGTATCTGATTTAGAACGAGCAGAAATCTGTGAGAAATATAACGACTTCAAGACAAAAGAACTGATAAAAAAAGTAGGAGCAACAGCCATGTGGGCAGCGCTGTGTCATGTGCCATAGCTGTGCACAAGCTGTTTATCACAGCTCCAGACTAGGGCTGCACGATAAATCGCATGCGATATTTAATGATATTTAAAACATAAGTTGTTCACTGACGAGCTGCGCAAAACCACGTTCATATTCGTGCAATTTTTTGCGCAGCTCGTCAGTGAACAGCGGCTCTGTGTAGTTAATGCTGCTCAACGTGAAAGCCCGCAGGTGATGGAGATTTACCACTGATTACAGAACCGGCTTTCTGACAAGATGCGCATTAAATATTGCATGCGATTTATCGTGCAGCCCTACTTCAGACTTATTTGTTCATTAATGACATCATGAGCCACTAGTCGACTTCGACTCGACTTTCATCACAAGTCGACTTCAAAAAATCAGAAGTCATTCAACCCCTAATATATATATATATAAGTGTATAATGCATCATAATAGCATCTGCTTTCACATAATTTTAAGATTTTTTTTTAAACATGTATTATATTATTTATACTTAATTTTATTCTTACACGTTTTTATTTATTTATTTGGAAATTTATTTTAGAATACTATTTTTATTTATTTTAGAATATTGTTTTTATTAAATAACTTTAACTAGTCATCTCAGAAAGCATTGCAAATAGTTTCATCTTATAAGAATTTATAGTTGTAAACGATACTTTTTCTTCAAAACCTTTTTTTTCCCATCTCTGAGCTAGTTTCTTTGGCTTAGTTTTTAATAGTTATTTATTTATTTTATGTGTAAGCATACAATTAATTAGAAAAACACTGGCGGAAACCAAGGCCATGCAGTCACTGCTACGGAGCCCCTAAAGGGACAAAAAAAAATTCCATCGAAAAACTTGAGTTCGGACAAACACTTTACAGCTTGCAGTAGTTCAAACAGCTCCGTACGTCCACAATGGAGCGGTTCATAGAGTTGTATTTTGAACCTGAACTCAAGTATAAAGAAATATACGGAGCCTCTAAAGAGTTTTATTTTGAACTTAAACTCAAAGAAATTCAGTCAGTGCTTAGTTCAAGGCATGGATTTGGCAAATTCTAAAACGGTTAACAGGAAAAACATGTGGCTTAATATACTAAAACAGTGACATTGTAGGGCCAAATTCAGTGCACACCTTATTATTAAAGCATACTTTTTACAGACAAGCAGAGCCTAGAATATGAACTCAACAAGCTATATTGCACGTTTAGCATTTTCTCCCCCGTAGAAAACCGTTATAATGTGAAACTTTGCACATTCCGTTCATATTCTGGGCTATTCTGCTTTTCTGTGCGTAGTATATTTTATTAATAAACTGTATACCAGATTTGATCTTTTTATCACTGTCTTCATCCATTACGTTAAGCGTTTTCTTTATAATGGGTTTGTATCGGGCAGAAAAACTTAACGTGATCTGATTGTCTGTTAAAAGTAATGTGTGTACACGTAAATCACGGAGACGTCTATTTAACATCTGCAAGACGTTTTTTTTTTAGAGCGTTTGCTCATCTGCAATACGTCTATAGGACGTTTCCTATCAGATGTCAAATAGACGTTTAGAAGATGTTTTAAGATGTTTATGATTTAGAATGTATGTAAGCGTTTGTCCGAACTCAAAAGTTTTGTGAGGGAATGCAAAAGCTCTGAAAAATATTTTTTCCTCCCATCCCAAATCTTTTCCACCACCTTGTCCCTTCAGGGGCTCCGTACACTGCTGCTCTCTACAGCCAAATCAAATGTATTTGTTGCCACAACAATGAACCATTTCATCGCATTTTTCCTGATCTTTGTATTCATGATCAGTGATGGGGAAAGTTACTTTTAAAAGTAATGCATTACAATATTGCATTACTCCATTAAAAAAGTAACTAATTACGTTACTTAGTTACTTTTAATTGAAAGTAATGCGTTACGTTACTTTTGCGTTACTTTTTAAATCTGGACAGGGCTTGCTTGTTTATTTGTTGTTGATAAGTAAAAAAGTTCTATTTTTGGCAAATATAAAAGCCTTTTCACACCAAAAGTGAAATGAATAAGCCTCAGGCTGAAGGGAAAGTCAATTTACGTCCGTACAGTAGAATACAGAAGAAGACATTTCAACACACTTCAGCAATAAAAAAGGCACAAATGTTATATTTATATTAGAATATAGAATATTTGTGTTGTTTAACATTTAATTATTGCAGGTTTGCGTCTTATTCTGAGTTGCATTATTTTTATTCATTTTGAGGAACACTGAATCTGTGTTTTATTTTTTTTGTGAGTGAGATGAATTTTAGAACTACAGTAACATCTTCTGATTTCTCTCAACATGGGGACAGGAGAGCTGTCAATCCATAAATTGGGGAAAAAAAGTAACTTGCATTACTTATTTGAAAAAGTAACTCAGATATTATCTTGTAAATTAAAAAGTAATGTGTCACTTTACTAGTTACTTGAAAAAAGTAATCTTATTACGTAACTCGCGTTACTTGTAATGCCCTACACTGTTCATGACTCTCATTATGCTTAACCCCATGTGAGGATGCAGCTTTTCAAATGCAAAAGAAAGTAGGAAATCATGCGCCGGAGTCCGCCCGTGTTACGGAGGGAAGAGACATAGCTGCGGATTCCCGTGACTATTACCTGAACCTGGCTGGAGGACACTGGAGATGATGTACAATCCTGAGAGGCAAACAGCAGCTCATTAGAGGGAAGAAGCGGCCTCATCTGCGCCAGAGCCTACAGGCGTGTGAAAGCCTGACGTCAGCCGGCCGTTCCAGCTGAGAGGAACTGGCCTTTGCTGCTTGTCATTACTTACCTGGCGAGAGTCACGCAGAATACAAATGAAGCTCTTCCGCTCTGACAGAGACGAGCTGCTGTGAAGTGTGTGTGAGCGCGGGAAAGTGGCGTGCGCATGGACCAACGAGTCGCAAGCACAAAGCGAAGCAAGCCTTTCAGAATTCGGCTAAATGAAAATAATGACTTCACTCAGCTGTGTGGCGTTGCAGGCGCTGTGTTCGTGACAGTAGTGGAAATAAGGCTCTTAGGATTGTTTGCGAGCCAGCCTTCATCTTAAGAATGACAGGACGGGTCTGTGTGAGGCACAAAGAGGGAGTCTCTATTACAGTGGAACAGAGTAGCATCTGCACATGGCATTTATTTATTTATTTAATAATTTGTTGGCTATTTTTATTTTATGGCTAACCTTACTAGACTTCTGAAAATGTAACAAAAACAAAACATATATATATATATATATATATATATATATATATATATATATATATATATAAATAAATAAAAAAATGTAAGTTTTTGTTTACATATATACATGTACATATTTAAGAATTTTTTTCTTTTATATACGGTATAACATATTAATATTAATATTTACTTATAATATATATATATATATATATATGTGTGTGTGTTTGTGTATTTATATATACATAATAAATAAATATATATACATCAATCAAATTGTAATACAGTAAAGACAATCCAATGTTGGTTTTTATATCAACATAAATTTAATTTTGTACAGCAAATGCCACCATAATGTGCATTTTACATTTTATTTTACAAAATAACTTTACATTTTAAATATGTGAAAAATGTAATTTAATTTTAAATTAATTGGAGAAAAAAAAGAGACCCGGTGTTCTGTTTAGTTTCATTATCATGGACTTTTAGGTTGTTTAATCAGCACACCTATTCTCCCTTTAGTTCATTATCTCTGTGGCCGAATCCTAAGTCGCCCCCTATATCCTCATTTACTATTCCCTACACTAGGCCACTAATACAGTTCACTTGAAGGAGTGAATGAAAACGTGTAAGTGAATTCGGACACCGAGTGCACCCGAAGGACTGCCGCTTTTGCATAGTTTGTGCTTGCTGTTTAATAATCATTTGAAACTGGCAGCTCTAGTAGTAAGATGAAAGGATTCTTGAACGCTGTCATGGAAATTATGTATAAACCCTAATTAAACAATTGAATAATCAATTTACAATGAATTCATAACTGTATGGCATTAGGCTGTACGCCGTGAACAAGCAATTTGTAAAATGAATGGATGGATGACTCAGTTGCGGGCGCCATCTTTTGGCGAGAGGCGGCAATTCATTTACCGCGCGACTCTCACAGTGCATTATGGGTATTCTCTAGCCGTTGAGCATGCACCGGTAGTATACTTGTTATTGCTGTGCATTGTGGGATTTAATGAGTGAACTCGATAATGTTCACTAAGGTTTCAGACACCAATTAAAAATGGCTGTACCCTCAAATAGTGCCCTATTTCGGACAGAGGGTGTCTATTTAAGTTCGTCTTTGTTCACACTTCAGTTGTCCGGTATTGTTTGTGCAACGCATACTGTTTTGTAGCTTGGCTTACTATTTGGATTACCGTTTGTTGTTTTCTTTAATAAACTGTGTTGTTTTGTATACTTTGGAATCGTCTTCATCATCTTTTGGTTTATATGTTACAATATTATACAAATATTTATATAAAATTATATAATATTTTTAAAAAATTAGATTTATTTATTTGTTTGTCATATAAATGACATTACTGGAAGTTAAAAGCAGAAACAGTTGACCAGTGTATAAGTCACTGTATGCCCATCCCTATATCTCAGTAACGCAATCCTCTGAAGCAAACTCTTCCAAATCTTCTTCAAACAAACCCTGAATTTCTTTCCATTGAAAATTCTCCCTTCAAGTCACACAGGCTTTGGCTGTTTTGAAGCCGGCCAGCTTTTGCTGCAGTCTGTTGATTTTATGCTAACATCTGTACTGCTGGAGGCCTTTCCAGGTTGGATATAAGGTCTGAAAAGCGATAGCTGAGAAAAAAAACGAATCTGCTCCCTTCTTTGTGAAGAAAATTACTGACAACAAAAGGTAGTTTCCGTCAATGGTAGAGTAGAAAATTAATTGATTTTAATTTCAAACATACTATTGACAAAAAGCATTACATGCAAAACAAGTCACCAATTTATTAGTAATGTGTTTGGATGATGAAGAGTGAATAAAGAATTTATCCTAAATCACAATTCGCAGTAAAGGCATGTTAGGAAGCCTAAGTTGATTGTTTTATATTTAATTTTATTTTTTATAATATAGTGATGTGGAATAAACTGCTGGTGTAGAGTGTATGGTAATCCATATTTACCATATAAAGGTATCTACTTATGCAATTATAAGTTCCATATTGGAATTCTGATGTGAAGTTTTGGTCATTTGTAGTGAACTCGAGTACCATATGGATGAATATTCAATGATGAGGAAAGGTATCTCATGAATATTCATTAAGGTGGCGTGTTTTGCTCCATTGAAATATATGTGGGCAGTGTGATTTGCCATAGACAGCATCAGTTAATGCTGATGGGGACTGACACTGGGTGATTCCTGATCCGGGTCTTTGCTGCAATATGCAAAGTAAAGAGTCAAGGTCTGGAAGGGCAAATCAAAAGCCAAGCTCAAAGTCAGCTTCTCACACTTATATAAGCAAATGAGACGTTTTCAATGCTAAAGGCCGTAGATATAACTACTGTGAAGTTTCTTTCCTAACAAACACTTACTGTTAATACAGTAAGAGATGTGAATCAACAAATAACTGGCTTTACTTTCAGAAAATTTTTATCTTATAAGGTCAAACTGTGAGCTGTTTTATTTTGTTCTTTTTTATATAAGGGTTCCTTTTCTTGCACCCAAAATGTGGGTCTAAATGCAGTTTTTAATCCTGTATTTTATTTAAGGTTGATTGCAAGCACACTACTTTCTGTTTATTGGCAATTTCAGTTAGAAAACTGTAATTGGACTATAATGAGACTGAATTGAACACCTCTCCACATCTCAAATTATCCAGACATGGTAATTAGAAAGTAATCATTCTCATTCTAGTAAACCGGATACCAAGCCAAGATATACAGTGCATATACAGTATATATATATACACATACACAATAACTTGGGTAACGTGGGTGGGGGTAGCTACTTTTCATGCTAGGTTTATTGTATATTTGAATATAATTATCTAATAAATGTAATAGTTCTAGCATAACAAAAAATTCATGTTTTCATTAGTAGAAGTTTTCCCATTAATTCAAATGATCTTTCTTCATCTAAGCTGTGGGAAGACAAGGTTGGTGTTTTTTATAGATCTCCCTGCCTTGTCATCCTCTGGTGTTGTATAACAGCCGTAGAGCGTCAGTCAGACCTGGAGTGCGTATGAATCCAAACAGTGCACAGATTTACCCTTAAAACGGGACCTGCTGGTCAGACTACAGCTGTGTTCTGCCTGATGTAGCATCACTGTTTATTAACCCTCTTGCTTTCTCTTTCCGCCCTTGTATTCTCCATGACACCTTCCGCCCAGATGCTTTTTTTACATGAGACTAATAGGCTGGCTATATTTGACCACACCATTAATCATAGTGGCGGCCAGGGATCCTGTCAATGGGTCCCAGGCTCTAAATGGTAAATTATCTTATCTCTCTGCAGGCTAACCAAACAGAAGGGATATTTATAGATGCTCTCTTGGACAGATATGATGTTTTACATAACCCAATAAAACGGGCTGTCTGTGATGGATATTAAAAGGTAAATATATAAATATAAAAGCTAGAGCAGCATGATCAGTTAGACAGGGATTGCACTTGGATGTTGCAACGCACCCACATTTCGAAAGCTGATTAGTATTCAGCGTAGACTGCGGCTGTTTGCACGTAGATATACATGTACCATACATAATGTGTACCTACGACTTCTACAAATACTTGTTGGCATTGAATTTGAAGGAAACAAATGGGGCCAGTTTTTAAATGTAAAAAAATTTATAAAAAAAAATTCACTGTTTCAACAGTATAGCCACAATATGTGAACAGTGTGTATGTGAACTATACCTTTTTCTTTGTAAAGTTGTATCCAATTTTACAACTTTGTTGCCATGAAAATGCTATTATGAAATATGAGATTACGAAAATGTTTCACAACTTTTTTGTTGGAATATTTCAACATGTGATCACGGAAACTTTTCAAAATTGTTGGTTTTGTTGGAATATTCTAACATCAGATTATGAAAACTTTTCGGCATTTTATTTTTTATTTTTTTCATATTTCACCATGAGATTATGTGAACCGTTCATCATTTTTGTTTTTGTTGGAATATTCCAATTTAAGATTATGAAAACTTTTTTTTTGTTTTTAAATCCTCCAAAAATTGGCCCCATTCACTTCAGTTCTTAGCACCTTAGTTTTCTTAAAAAAAAGGACAAGTTCAGTATTCCAGTATGATATTATGAAACATTTATTATTTTTGGATAATGTGAAGTGGTAAATTGTTCACAATAAGACCAGGAACAGGGATAAGTCTTATTTTGTGTAGATTGTAAACATAATAGTTTTGCTTTATTGCCAATTTTAGTTAGAAAACCATAATTGGACTATAATGAGACTGAATTGAACACCTCTCCACTTCTCAAATGATCCAGAAATGGCAATTAGAAAGTAATCATTCTCATTCTGGTAAACTGGATACCAAGGTATCAAAAACACATACTCATTGTTGTACCATTGCTGAGGTTGTGGTTTCCATCTTGGGGCGAGCAGAATGAATTAGAATGGGTGAAATATGATGACTCAAGAAAAACAAATCCCATCTGGGCCTACTTTTGGAACAAGAACAAAAACTTTAGGATGTTATGTAGCTCCCGCCAGAGACAGAATGTAATGAATATGCTGTGAACAGTCCGTTAAGGGCTAAATGTCCACTTAAATGACAGTTTTTGCAGCGAGTGTCAGCTGTGCTTGAGGTTGTCAGCAGCACAAGTTTGTGCTTTGAGCAGAGTTGTCTGAAATGGCATATTTGCATTTACATGTATAAAAATGTAGCGTGCATGGCATGCAACAGTGTCTCTTTTGTCAGACTACAGCGGCTTTCAAACAGTGCTACAGAGACACTTAATTGCGCTTGATAATTAGAGTAATTTAGATGTTGAGTGTCATTTGAATCATAGTTGCAATGAGCCAACAAGTTCAGTTGTTTACAAAGTGTGTTGCCAAAAACACAAATAACTTAAAACATATGTATTTTTGCTTTTATGGACCACCCTGTATGGGTGTAGGTTTGATACTCATGTTTCTACATCTACTGTGACGTTTTATACTATTTTTTATATTTAGACATTTATTTGTTTTTGTTCTTGTTATATTCTTCAGACACTTAAGTCCTACTATTTATTTGTTTATTTGTTTATTTATTCACTTCAACTTCAGACACTTTTAAGTCCTGTTTTTTTTTTGTTTGTTTGTTTGTCATGTCATGTTCTTAATCTGCAGATACTTCTATATCCCAATGGTTGGTTTGTTTGTCGTGTTATATTCTTCAGCTTCAGACACTTTCGTGTTCCAGTGGTTGGTTGGTTTGTTTGTTTGTTTGTAGAGTTCCACCGATTGCAATTTTCTTGGCCGATTCCGATTTGCGATTTTTTGTTAGTGTGATCTGCCGATACCGATTTTTGCCGATTCCGATTTTCTTTCTAAGAACTATAATTGACAGCATATACAAACAAAAATCTACTTTTCTTCAACGCAAAGTTTTATTTTCATAAAAAAAAAAACACAAGTAAAAAGTCAGTAATAAAATAAGAACAAATAAAAAAATGTGCAAACAACAGCACAAATAAATGCAATAGAATAAAGAGAGCTATGAAACTAAGTTTTTCCGGTTAAGTACGTTTTTATTCAGTTAAGAAATACTACAGAAATTAAAGTAATCAAATGTAAAATAACACATCAGTGTTATTTTACATTTGATTACTTTAATTTCTGTAGTCTTCATTGCAAAAATTAAATACAGATTCATGCTTACCATTAAAGTTATAAAACGTATTCAGTCAAGAGCAGAAAATTGTGTTCTTTGATTAACATGACAGACAGCAGCAGGAATATTGGACTGCGGTCCCTTTAAGAGTTTATCCACGTACCCAATATACTGTTACACAACATGCGTTATTTTCTCAACTATTTAACGTTCCAAAACTGACTGTGTTTAACTGGATACTCGCCGAAACGGGCATTTTGACATAATTATTTATGTATTTGAATGTTTTAGTACTCATTTTGGTATTTGTGGCTCACAAGCTGTTTGAGACTGAGCGCGGCTTGTGCGCTCCACTAATATAGATCAGTGGTGGTGCGAGCGCATTTGGTATAAGCGCGAAACCTGCCGGAATGACTAAAATAATGCGCAATACAAGCACTATTTAACCGGAGCGAATGAGACGTGTGTGTGACAGAGAAGGGGTCGTCGGAGAGATGAGAGTGAGAATGCATGGCTGACGTTATTGCCTGTGCCACTGGTAACGAAATGGATCGGCTTGAAATCGGAAAGAAGTGAGACTGACCGGCCGATCACCGATCCGGGCCGATCATGAGGAAAGTCGTCCGATTCCGATCCCTGGCCGATCTATCGGTTGGTTGTTTGGTTAGTTAGTTTGTTTTCTTCAATTTCAGACACTTATGTCCCAGTGGTTGGTTGTTTTTCATTCATCCATCCATCCATCCATCCATTCATTCTCCAGTTTCAAACCGTTTTATGCCCCATTTGTTTGTTTGTTTATCTTTTTTTTCACTTTCATGTTCGCAGGTCACATTACAACTGTCTTTTGAAATGTCTTTTATAAAGACGCTATAAAGATTATTTTTTATTTCCTTTTTTATATATATACAATTTAGGTATTTGTAATTATTACATAAAAAATTGTGACTACATCAAACACGTTTTCCTTCATTTTGCTTTCTCAAAAGTTTGTGTACGTGGAGACAAAAGTGTCAGTGAAGAGAGTCATGTAGTGTATGAAGAAAACAAAATCAAATGTTAAAAAGACAAATATCACTGTTAAACAATATTTTTAATGTGCATTATTTTATATCATGCTAAAATGTTGTCAAATGTATCAAAAATGTGTTTTGTGGCTACATAAATTCTATAATGAAATTTGCCTCACAGAGATACAAAGTCAGTCATTTTAATTAAAACAATGTGAAAAAAATATGCTTTCCACCACTGTCATTTCTAGCATTTGAGATGTGGTGGAAATGAAATTGCACTGCAAATTTTCATTATCAGGGGGAAAAAAAAATCCATTAATACAGAATTCTCCTGAAAGGGGCCTTGAAATGTATCTTTTGTGTCATAAACTGGCTGATAAAACCTTTTCCCTGCATTTCGTAAAATGCATTGTTACCCTTGTCTTGTACGAGGAACATATGATATGTAAACAATCTGTCTTGTTTGTGTGCTGGTGTCTTCAGGCAAGCAGTGAAGCTGAGCAGCTAAGTTTAATGGGGCGTCCCTTAGGGCTCTGTGTCTGTCACTTTTCGTTGAGCATGCAGTAATGGCAGTCTTGCACTTTCCCTTACTAAAATCAACTAAAAGCTCGCCGCTATCACCCCTGTGAACTGTTTATGTCGCAGAGTCTGTTCTTAAGGGTTTGCCGTAGAGGTGCAAAACTCTGGAGGTGCAATGGGCTGTCATTGCAGTTGAGGAGAGATCGTTCATGCTTGTCAATCTGGCTTTTTCCATATGTGGGACTCAATGGCAACAGCACCAAGGGGGTAGGATGTATAGGCATTTATGAATGTTTGATATTTACTGAAGGTTTGATGGTGGACCGACAAGTATTACACGAAATTGCGGAGCAGTTCAATTGGAATGAATCTGCATTGTTTACTTACCATCATAGAGTTCTTTGAATAGATTGATGTGATGCCCTAAAAAAGATTTCTGTTTTTCATAGCACGACGCCTCTGCATGTTCCCATTTATTTCTGTTTTTGAAAACAGAACTCGGTAGGCCTATTTGACTCTGTAAAAATCAGAGAGGACCTTAGAGAGTGTCTCCGCTGGAGTGTGACCCAAATTCATTAGCCGCACATTGCCTCCATTAGCTTCCTCACTCGCGAGCATGTTTAAAGCAGAAGCTGTTAAAACCGGACTTTACAAGTATCTGCCTGAATGTACAGCACATGAAGAAAGCTCCTATCAGCTATTTTTTATTTTTATTTTATTAATTTTTTTATTTGTTTGCAAATTAATGCACAGAATAGGTATTTGTTTTGAACCCTTGTAGTTCCTGTAGCTCAACTGCTAAAGCTATTTTGCTAGCAGTAGCAATTCCCAGGGAACTCGTGAAGCGACAACACTTTAGATACACTTGTAAATTCAAATGTCAGTGGTTGAGCAGTAACTAACTAAAATTAGCAATGCTAATTTTGACAGAAACGGGCTTCCATACTTGGTTCAGAGGTTTCCGATCTATAAATCCATCACCCTAGCTTCTGGCTTAATTTCTAAGTTAGACGGTTCGAATTCAGTTCTAAGACTTATTTCAATTGGGATATTCAAGATATACTTTAAAAAAAAATTCTGATCGATATTTGTTTCACTATTTTCAAATTCAACTCCACAAAAGCGCATATTTTACTATTATGTCCTTTCGTCGCAAACTTAACATTGTGGGTGGGACTAAGAGAAAGACGAATCATCATTTTGACAAGCGTATGGTATGCACTTATAGGAAGAGGGAAAATGAAGAAACTGCCTGTAATTGACCATGAAAACTCGCGTTTAATATTTTTAAACGAAATATATAAAGTTATAGTGAAATAAGATGCTTACTATTATTATCGTTTAATAAATTAACATCCATTTGGAAAATTACCAACTTCTCATTGGGTGGGCCACAGCTGAAAGTGGGTGGGCCCATGCCCACCTGGGCCCTCCTGTAGCCTCGCCACTGCTGTGGAGACCGTTTTAGGATAGAGAACTCATTGTCATGTTCAAGAAACCAGTCTGAGATGATTTGAGCTTTGTGACATGGCACGTTATCCAGCTGGATGTAGCCATCACATGATCACCTACTTTGTGGTCAGCAACAATACTCAGGTAGGCTGTGACATTTAAACGAGGCTCAATTGGTACTAATGGGCTCAAAGTGTGCCAAGAAAATTTCGCCCAAACCATTACAACCCAAGCACAAGCCTGAACTTCATACAAGGCAGGATGGATCCATGCTTTCATGTTGTTTACGCCAAATTCTGACCCTTCCATCCAAATGTTGCAGCAGAAATCGAAACTCATCAGATCAGGCAACCCTTTTCCAATCTTCTATTGTCCAATTTTGGTGACCCCATGCGAACTGTAGTCTCAGTTTCTTGTTCTTAGCTGACACGAGTGGCACCCAGTGAGATCTTCTGCTGCTGTAGCTCATCTGCTTCAAGATTCGACGTGTTGTGTGTTCAGATATGCTTTTCTGCATAACTCTGTTGTTACAAGTGGTTATTTGAGTTACTGTTGCCTGTCCGTCTACTAGAACCAGTCTGACCATTCTTCTCTGACCTCTTGACATCAACAAGGCATTTGCGCCCACAGAACTGCTGCTCACTGGATATTTTCTCTTTTTCTGACCATTCTCTGTGAACCCTGGAGATGGTTGTGCATGAAAACGCAGTTTCCCAGCAGTTTCTGAAATACTCAGACCAGCCCGTCTGGCACCAACTATCATGCCCTGTTCAAAGTCATTTATATCACCTTTCTTTCCCATTCTGATGCTCGGTTTGAACTTCAGAAGATTGTCTTGACCACGTCTCCATGCCTAAATGCATAGAATTGCTGTCATCTGATTGGCTGATTAGATGTTTGCGTTAACGAGCAGTTGAACAGGTGCACCTAATAAAATAGCCAGTGAGTGTAAATCATTTCCAGTTAATGCTGTGTCATGGCTACATTTACACTGCAGGTCTTGGTGTCCAACTACGATTTGTTGACTATATCCAATTTTTGATGACCAGCTTACATCATATTTTAAAAGTGACCCATATCCAACATCTGCATTTACACTATACACCCAAGGTAGATGTACTGACCCAGAAACAGGGTTGCCAGGTCTGTGAAAAAAAAAAAAAAAACAGTCAAGAAACCAGTCTGAGATGATTTGAGCTTTGTGACATGGCACGTTATCCAGCTGGATGTAGCCATCACATGATCACCTACTTTGTGGTCAGCAACAATACTCAGGTAGGCTGTGACATTTAAACGAGGCTCAATTGGTACTAATGGGCTCAAAGTGTGCCAAGAAAATTTCGCCCAAACCATTACAACCCAAGCACAAGCCTGAACTTCATACAAGGCAGGATGGATCCATGCTTTCATGTTGTTTACGCCAAATTCTGACCCTTCCATCCAAATGTTGCAGCAGAAATCGAAACTCATCAGATCAGGCAACCCTTTTCCAATCTTCTATTGTCCAATTTTGGTGACCCCATGCGAACTGTAGTCTCAGTTTCTTGTTCTTAGCTGACACGAGTGGCACCCAGTGAGATCTTCTGCTGCTGTAGCTCATCTGCTTCAAGATTCGACGTGTTGTGTGTTCAGATATGCTTTTCTGCATAACTCTGTTGTTACAAGTGGTTATTTGAGTTACTGTTGCCTGTCCGTCTACTAGAACCAGTCTGACCATTCTTCTCTGACCTCTTGACATCAACAAGGCATTTGCGCCCACAGAACTGCTGCTCACTGGATATTTTCTCTTTTTCTGACCATTCTCTGTGAACCCTGGAGATGGTTGTGCATGAAAACGCAGTTTCCCAGCAGTTTCTGAAATACTCAGACCAGCCCGTCTGGCACCAACTATCATGCCCTGTTCAAAGTCATTTATATCACCTTTCTTTCCCATTCTGATGCTCGGTTTGAACTTCAGAAGATTGTCTTGACCACGTCTCCATGCCTAAATGCATAGAATTGCTGTCATCTGATTGGCTGATTAGATGTTTGCGTTAACGAGCAGTTGAACAGGTGCACCTAATAAAATAGCCAGTGAGTGTAAATCATTTCCAGTTAATGCTGTGTCATGGCTACATTTACACTGCAGGTCTTGGTGTCCAACTACGATTTGTTGACTATATCCAATTTTTGATGACCAGCTTACATCATATTTTAAAAGTGACCCATATCCAACATCTGCATTTACACTATACACCCAAGGTAGATGTACTGACCCAGAAACAGGGTTGCCAGGTCTGTGAAAAAAAAAAAAAAAACAGCCCAATTGTTAGTCAAAACAAGCCCAAAACTAGCCAAGTCATGGTTTTCCTCCATCAAAATCGGGAGGAGGAGATAGACTTAACCTGCAAACTAAAAAGAAACAACCCATGGCAACAGTGTAAAGGTAGATTGGACAGACTTGGCAATAGTGTCCACCTGAGTCGACATCATTCGCCACCATTATTTTTTTCAATGACGTACAGCTCGCATTGACGGGAATTTGTGATCTGTTCGCTTACATGGCAGACGCAAATGCATGTATCCGATTCATATCAGATTTATTTCCACATGTGACTGAGGCTTGAAACTGATCTGGGAATATTGGAATTCATGTGATTTTTTTTTCTGCTTACACGTTCGTGAGTCGTATCTGATCTGTGCCACATGGGAGGAAAAAAAATTGGAATCGGGTCACTTGTAAATTAGGCATAAAAAAAGAATCACATAAAATCATAATTGTTAGTAGTTTGTTGTGTTACCTTTTAAATTGTTTTGAAAAGGTAGCTTGCCTAGCGGTAAGCTTGTAGTTTGTAAAGCTAGTTTCAAAGCAGCTTCCCCAGCACTGGACTATACATCAATGTGCAGTGCCTTTTTAAAATCATGTGACACAGTTGCAAGGTACTCTGCACTCATGAAAAACAGAAATGCTGCACGCTCACAAGAAAACATCAAGCGGGGATCCGAGCAAAGCTAGAGGAGCTCAGATTTCAGGTTAATCTTGCTTCCTTTGTGTCGGCCTTTCTTTTTTTCCTCTTGAAGTGGCCTAGTTCCCCAACCTGCCCCACTGAAACACGGCACTGTGCAGGGAAACACAGCAACTGCAGGGTTCAGACGCTGAGTCTTTAGCTCAAGGAGGCCTTGGGGGTGTTTTTCATCAGCCACTGTGAATGCGGGACACCAGCGCCCAGATTAGACATATCGCTGATGGAGTTTTGTGAGACTGAGACATTTGGGTACAGTAATGCTCTTGCGGGACAATGCCACATGCAGGCTGAATGATGACAGGCGTATTCTGGATTATTATTTATTTATTTATTTTATTTTATTATATGATGATATATTATATTATATCATGAGAAAATACAGGTATTTTTAATTAAATTATTAGCTGGAACTGGAAAAGTTGTGGATTAGTAATGAAAGTTTATTGGTCAAAAAGTGTGGGATCCCTAACCTTTGAAGCCACATTGCAATCTCACCACCATCGACACGGCAAGCAACACTCACATTTTCTGAAGAGACTGTAAAAATGTAGTTTTGATGAGAGTAGCTTTATGTGCTGTTAGATGCATGACTGTTATGAGTCTGCGTCTGAGCTACTCTTGTCTTAAATGTACAGGGAAATTGCGCAGCTGGCTTTCAGCGGCTGTCTGGTGCTTTCAGTGTTTTCAGAAAGTCCAGGGTTTTACTTTATCTTTGGTCCGAAGGGGTTGACGTGCCGTGAAATGTACCACTTCGGCAACTCTCAAGGCTGGAGTGGATGAAATTACCCTGGGCTCATCTTTTAGAGCTTGTAGTTGTTTTATGGCTGTGTAGGTGTATTAGAGGTCCTCTTTGCTTTGCCACAGGGAAAGTTAATGTGTAGTTTTGCGCAATCAAATGTCTGATTCTTTCCACATCTTCTTACATGTCTGAACTGGTTGAAAGAGGAAATGCTTTGATTGCTAATGGATCTTTCGGTCAATAAGACAAACTCCAGATATATTGATTTAAATCATCCTAACAAATCATTCACCAATATAATAATGATAAGAAGAAGATGAAGATGATGATGATTATAAATAAATTCTTATTAAAAATGTATTTATTTATTTATTTACTTGCTTTTTAACATTGTTTATTTTTTTGGGTTATTTATTATTATTATTATTATTATTATTATGGTTGTTGTTGTTTTCATAAATTATTTTTAGAAATGTATTTATTTATTTTGTTTTTAAAATAGTTTAATTATCATCATTGGTTCATGAATTATTATTATTGTTATTATTATTATTATAAACATTGGTTAATTTTAAATGATCATTCAAATATTATTGTTAATGGCCGTTTTTAAAAACAATTGTTATTATAATAAATAAATATTATTATTATTATTATTAACAATCTTTTTTTATTAGTTAGCTGTAGTTAGTTTATAATTATAAAAATTATATTGATATTAAAACAAATCAACCAATTAATCTGTTTTCCCCCCAGCTTAATTATTGGTATCAGCAAAATCCATTATTGTCAAAATTCCACAGTGGCAGTAAAGAAGATGTCTCATGTGAAATGCGCTCCATAATCCATCTGAAGCCTTTCTATGCATAGTGACTAAACCAGGCTGACATTTGAGCTAGCATAACTATTTCAAAACCAAAACAATCATCAGGTAGCCAATCACAGCCTCTCATTTCCCTCCGCCGGATACGCTTTCAAAAAAAGCCTGGTGAGCATTTGTTTCCTTGCATACTGATCCCGAACATAATCACCAGTCATACCCCTTGCAGGTGTAGGATGTTGCAATAAATCTCATTATGTCTCTTTTATGCATTCATTTGCATAATCCAAGCCTACATTTTCTTTCTGACTGGAACATCCGTAATTATAAAGGCACAGGGATTAACCTACACCAATTTCCACTTTGTCACTGATTTAAGGAGGACCACTGAGTGACATGCACACTCAATAGTCGGCTCATATCCGCTTGTATCCATGGTCAGCATGTAGGCCACCTAGGCTGATGAGTCATGTAAATAGCACATGTAGAGCAGGTGTGGAAATGACAAAGGGACAAAGAGGTTGCTAGACCTGCAGGTGTCCAACTCCTATTGTTGTCAAGTCTGAATTAACTTGTGCAAACAGACCCACAGACATCTGTGTCTTGACCAGGTGCGGCAAGTAACTGAAAGTTGAAAGCAAAATCAGTCAATCAAAATCAGTTTTTTGAGTGGAGATACGCAATGCTGGTTTTATTATTTGATGCACATTCTTCCAAATAAAAATATATCAGTTTCAAAGATTTTAAAGTCATAATTACCTGGAGCAAAGTAGCAGTTAGAAGAAACAAAGCTGCAATTGCGAGATACACGTAGTCGCAATAGTTTCTTGTAATTGCAATTTTTATCTCTTTGTTCTCTTTGTAGAACTTTGTTCTACAGAATTTTGAAATAAAAATATGCTTTTTTTTGAGAAACAAAGCCAGAATTGTGAGATATAAAGTCACATTAAGAGATGCAACGTCATAATTACTATAAGCTAAGTCACAGTTATGAAAAATAATGCCACAGTTATGAGATATAAAGTCACAATTGTGAGATATAAAGACCCAATAGCAAGAAAAAGTTTAAGTAATCAGAAATATAGTTGCAGTTGTAAGATATAGTCAAATTGTGTGATATAAAGTCAAATAAGGAGATACAAAGTCACAGTTACTAGAAACTAGACACAATTTATATGTTAATATAAATGAACATATTAATATGTTAGTCTTATAGTTATCTATAAGCTAGTGTGCTCCAAAACGATGACAAAATTAGTTTTTAGAAGATATAAGCATTCAAAACTTACACAGTCTCTCACTTCCGGCAATATGAATCAACGGTTTTGATGACGTCACCCTTCAATTCAGCTTCTCATCAAACTTTCTGTCCAATCAAATGCTCTCTAGAATCTGAAATGTCCCGCCCCTACACTATAAATATTTGCTGAAACTGCGGCTGAAATAGATCACACTTGTTCACAGAATTAGTATTTTCTGTATGCTGAATGGCACGTAGTGCACTATATGGGGAATAAGGAACAATTTATACAGTGTAAATACGCTTTCCATTGGGTCGAAAGAAGTCTGGTTTAGCGTCGCGTTGTGTTGTGTCACGCGAACCGCCGCAGCATGCACAGTCTGCTCCGGTCCAGAGACACGATATAACGGAGCGGATCATATGAGCAAGTCACGCAGACCACAAAATGTATCGGAGCCATTTGAATTCTACACAGAATGCTATATTTTTATAGCGATTTGGATCAGATTAGGAGGATAAACGGCTAGACAAACGGCACTAACAAGTAGAAGAGATAACACCGGTGCCCTGCACCAACATAAATTACACAATTTTCAAACTACACATCCTCGGCATCATTAATCACTGTTTTGCTTTAGTAACAGTTTCATATTGAATCTAAAGAGCTAATCTATTAGACTGTGGCTGTCATAAGCTGTCAAATGCGGCTTTACCGAGCTTTAAGGCTCTGGCCCAAGCTGTGATATAAACAAAACGCTATTGGCTATTTAAAAAGGGGGCGGGGCTGCTCGATATGTCCCACCCCATCTTCCTGTTTCAGTTGAAATTACGTCACCACATAGCATAACACTGCATGTTTCAAGGCACTTCAGTGGACCTTTAAAGCCCTGATATACTTTGTATATTTTCAAACAAAATCCGGCCAAAACGGAGTTCGTTTTGTGTTAATTTTGGAAGTTAGAAATGGCTTGCCAAAGCAAACTTTCTGCAAAAGTTTGTTCCGGCTGCAAAACACCTTCGTACTACCATTGGTCCATGACAATTACGTCTTAGGAGGGGTGCATTGAGGCTCCACCACCTTTCATGTGGAACCCTTCTCTGGGTTAATTTCATCTGTAGAGTGAGATGAGGTGAGATGTCCGCGGGTAAAAACATGAACACAGTGGAGAGCCACTTTATAGTAGCAAATTAAAGGGTTGGTTCACCCAAAAATGAAAATTCTGTCATTAATTACTCACCCTCGTGTTGTAACCCGTAAGACCTTCGTTCATCTTCGGAACACAAATTAAGATATTTTTGATGAAATATGAGGGCTCTCTGACCCTCCCATAGACAGCAAGGTAACTACCACAGTCCAGAAAAGCACCAAGATGATCGACAAAGTAGTCCGTGTGACATCAGTGGTTCAACTGTAAAGTTACGAAGCTATGAGAATACTTTTTTGCGCAAAGAAAACAAAAATAATGACTTTATTCCACATTTTCGTCTCTACTGTGTCACTTTGGACGTGCGTTCACGACAGTATCATGACGCGAGCGTGATGACGTCATTACGCCGGATCTGGGTCAGCGCCGCCACACGCTCGCGTCATGATACTGTCGTGAATGCGCGTCCACAAGTTATACAAATTATGAGATATGGGTCAAATTGCAAAATTTTGTCTAATTGAGACATAAAAATTCTCAATTAAAATAAAGTCAGAATTGCAAGATATAAAGTCTACATCTGCAATAACGAGAAACAAATTAGCAATTACAAGAAACAATGTCACAACTGAAAGAAATAAAGTGCATCAAAACTTGAAAATACAAGAAACATAGTCGCAATTGTGAGATTTGAAGTCATGTTGAAAGATATTAAGTTGCGGTTATGAGAATCATTACCAGTTGCAAGATATAAAATCTGATTGTAAGATACAAATTTACAATTACGACAAACAAAGTCACAATTGTGAGCTATAAATTAAATCAAAATATGTTTGTGGGCAGAGCTACCAAGTGTGAATTATTAGTGATTGAATAATTGTAACATCCTTCACATCATTACATCATGAAATACTGTGTAACACTGCAGAGTGTACTATATAATTCCTACTATCTTAAAAATAATGAATAATGTGAATAGAACAAATATAAAATGTATACACTTTCAATTTAATGACATCTGCATTTCATTCGGAAAACACTGCAGGCTTGGAATTCGACAGTGTACTGTTGCACCACAACAAAGCAGGTGCTTTTTAGAAATTAATATGCAGTTTCAGTGAAAATGCATGCAGTGCTGAGTTTAGGATACTGTGCATGCAGGAGTGTTGAGACCCATGCTTAATGCAGTGGGCTGTTTTATTTATGCCATCTGTGGCCTTCCCATGTGGATTTAGGTCAGTGAACGCAGGTGCCTCAGATTTGTAGCGATGTGGCATGCTGTCTCTCCATTTACATTGAGAGTGTGCATGTAGTGTATACTACAGGATACATGTGTATGCGCTTGGAAGCACACAATCATATATATATACATGTGTCTCATACAGAAAGGGAAGTTTTTATGTTTTGATTCTACCAACGCTCAGTCTGTTTGGAAGTCTGGATTGCAAGCAAGCTAATTTGCAATGTATACAATAGGTCTTTTTAGGATTAGTTATGTCAGTTAAGCATCCCAGACGGCATGCTACACCCTCGTCTGCTTGTCCACAGATATTTTATGCTCCAAGCTACGTAAATGTAATATGAAATATAATGCATTCCGTCTACTGTATATCCACCCATCATCCATGACTCTGAATTGGCTTTGTGTTGTCATGTGGCTTTTAGAAAAATGCAATGTTTCCACTGACCTTTGTTTAGATCAGACAGAATCTTTACTTATTTAATGCACAATTCTGGTCTTATTCTTTGGTGTACTTTATTTCAAACAAAAAGGTCAATTTTATCAATTTTAAAGTCTTAATTTTAAATTTTAATAGTTACCAGAAGCAAAGTAGCAATTAGGAGAAACAAAGTTTAAATTTTTTAATTGTAATCAAAATTACAAGATATAAAGTCTCAATAGCAACTTTGTTTCTTGTAATTGTGACTTTTTATATCTTTAATTTGTTCCGCAGAATTTAAAATTTTAAATCACAACTGTGAAATATAAAGTAACAATGAGATATACAAAGTCACAAAAGTTGCAGTTGCGAGATATAGTCACATTGTGAGACAATTACGAGAAACAAAGTTGCAATTGTGAAAAACAGTCACATTAAAGATAAATTCGCAATTGACATATAATGTGTCATTGTAAGATATAAATTTGTAGATACAAGAAACAAAGTAATTATTGTGAGATATAAAGTCAAATTGTGGAGATACAAAAGTGTGATTACAATAAACAATTGCCACAATTGAGAGATATAGAGGGCCAATTACAAGAAAAAGTAGAAATTACAAGAAACGTAGTCACACGTGAGATATAAAGGAAAACTGTGAAAAAACGTTTTGAAAATTACAAAATTATGAAAATTGTAATTGTTATATATCAAATTTTGATATATAACGGTGAAATTACGAGAGACATTTTGATATATAACGGTGAAATTATGAAAAACAAAGTCAAAATTTCAAAATATAAAGCCAAATTGAGATATAAATGCATAATCATAAGAAAGAAAGTTTGAATTGCACATACAGTCACATTTTGATTTATAAAGGTGAAGATATGAGAAAGTTGCAATTTCGAAATATAACATGAAATTTAGATATAAAGTCATAATTACAAGAAACAAAGTTTGAATTGTGAAATATGTAGTTACATTTTGAGAAATAACAGTAAAATTATGACGAACAAAGTCACAAAGTTGAAATATACTGTAAAGTCAAACTGAAATACAAAGTCATAATTACGAGAAACAAAGTTTGAATTGCACATTTAGTCACATTTTGAGATATAATGGTAAACATTTTAAAAACAAAGCTGCAATTTTGAAGTATAAATTAAATTTGAGATATAAAGTCGCAGTTATGAGAAACAAAGTTGTAATTAAGAGACATTTACACAGTAAAGTCACAATTATGAAATTATGAAATTTTGAGAAATAATGACAGTTGCGAGATAAAAAGTCACATTCTAAGGTATAAAGTTACCTTAAAAACCATAACTTTTTTTAACTTCAGATGCCACTCACATTTTGCAAAAAATATTTTTGTTAGTAGCGTGGCCTGTAACTCTCATGTCACATCATATCATGATCCAGTGCTGCTGAAATGCTGCTAAAATAATAAAAAAAAACATTTGTTGTGACAACCGCGGAAGGCTTCCTTTTTCCGCATTCATCCAAAGGGACGTTCCTTTCATTGACGCTGTCACCGCAGTGGATAGTTGAGTGCAAAGAAAATGATTCAGTCTTTGAGAACGTGTTCAAAGAAGCTCATTGTGTTGTTGTGTAGCTGCCTACAGGTTTCAAGCTGAATTACCTACTGACACCAAAACCAAAAAATGCTTTGTCCTTTTGCGCATTAGAGAGAGAGAAAATGTGAAAATGCTGCCTTTCTGCCTACTGTACGTCTCCCAAATGCACGTCTCAGTAGTACCGAATGTGTCACCTTCATCCAGCGTGATGGTAAACGACATCACAGCGCAGTTTGAGTCGACTTCCTCTGTCACTACATGTATGTCTCTTTATATAATAAGTCTCTTCCTATCTGAAGCCGCCTGATACTTGTGTGGAGCTCGGGAAGCCTCTCATGTGGCACACGTAGGATGTTTTGCTTCTGCTATAGGCGTGACTCTCTGAAGACATCAAAAACTGTCGTTCTGAGGATTGGTTTTCAAAAGCGGTTTTAAGGCAAAGATGTTGCTTAGAAGAGGGTTCAGCCTTGGGTTGAGTGTAGAGACTCGAGGCTGAAAAGCATCTTTAGTGCCTATTCCAGTATCCCAGATCTTTGTGTCCTTGTTTGACGGTGGAAGAAACAGCAGAAAGAAACAGACTGCAGGAATAAATAAATGAAGACTGGAAATCTAGCTGATAGAGTGCCAGGATTAGCATATGCTCATGACAGGAGCCGGTGCGCCAATTGAATTTTTATCTTTTTAAATTGCTTGTTGTCATAAGTTGGTGGATTGTGGATTTGTCTGTCACGGGTGTTAATGAGGTTGTCATAGGTGATGTGTTTAGGTGATTTGAGACTTTGGGAACTGGTTTTAGTATGAGGGATGTGTTTTAGGGTGGGACCAGGTTTGTTTAAGCTATAAAAAGGTGTTCAATGTCAAATATCATCAGATTGTGACATTGCAAGATTGTGATATGGAATTTGGGCATTGGGACATTGTGTGACAGTTTGGTAAATTCTTTTAACAAACACTTTTCATATCCATAATAAACATAATAAATGTAGTGAGATATATATATATATATATATATATATAGATAGATAGTTTAATGCAAAAAATACTATGTATAATTTAGTTTTTATGTAATATAAGTATTATACATAAAATCATATATATGGATTCTGACTAAATTGTAATTAAATTTAAATTTTACATATATTTAATCATTTTATGTATAATTTTATATTTTATGTACAATTAACAATTAAACTCTGCACACCTGACGGCAATAGATAGGTGCGTTGGAGGCAAAGACCAACCAAGTCAAAAAACTAAAAAGCAAAAAAAAAATCCTGCACACTATCTATGCAAAAAATATCAAAATATTTATTGACTACATTTCGGTTGCATGACCTTCATCAGGAATTATTTATATACAGAATATTTTATAGGAATATTTTATGTGCAGGAATACTATGTATACATTTTTATATAATATTTAAGTAGTATACATAAAATTATTAAATATACAGTGGGGCAAAAAAGTATTTAGTCAGCCACCAATTGTGCAAGTTCTCCCACTTAAAAAGATGAGAGAGGCCTGTAATTTTCATCATAGGTATACCTTAACTATGAGAGACAAAATGAGAAAAAAAAATCCAGAAAATCACATTGTAGGATTTTTAAAGAATTAATTATGTATAAATGTAATTACAATCTAGTCAGAATCCATTATATATAAGTGTGTGTGTGTGTGTGTGTGATTACATTTATTCTGACTCTGATTTTTTTTATTACATTTTAATTGAAAACACGTAATTGAATAGTTCAATATTAGTAATTTAGTCAATTCATATTATTAGAATATAATTACTAAGATTATAATTATATTTAGAGTAGGGCTGTGCAATTAATCGCATGCGATTGTCATGCGCATCTTGTCAGTAAAGCCGGTTCCGTGATTAGTAGTAAATCTCCATCACCTGCTTTCAGATGGAGCGGCATTTACTGCACAGAGCCATAGTTCACTGACAATTAGGCAATATCACGTTCATAATCGCAGATGAATTGCATTCGATTATGAATGCGATATTGCCTAGCTTGTCAGAGAACTACGGCTCCCCTTGTAACAAGTTCTTGCACCTATAATCGTATAAATCTGTACCGGTCGACACATTTTTATGGTTTCATAGTATATATCATCATACAGCCCAGATCTGCTGGGTTTGTTCGATTTTCAGTCTCTCTGTGATGTTTTATAAACTGCTCTTTGCAGAATCGGTGCTCCTCATTTATTGAGCTGTTCATTTCTGAGCTGCTCCAGTTCTGACTGATCCATTATTAGCCCAAATCACATCCATAAAACTCTCCCTTTTCATCATATCATCCCTCACATCCAAACATCTCAGATTATAGCCGGTGTTAAGACTGAACGCTCGGTAATTAACGCTGAGCAGCAGCTAAAGGAGAGTGTGTGTGTGTGTGTGTGTGTGTGTGTGTTACACAAGTTGATTTGCTGTGTGCATCACAAAACCAATTTAATATGTGATTATTTATAATATTATTTATGTAAGTAAGAAACCTGATGCTGTTGTTTATGATCACACTGTCCTTGTTGATATTTTCTTTTCACGTCACATTTGGTTCCAGCCGTACTTGAATCCTTGAATCACTAACTGTTATTTTAAGTTGCCTAAAAGGTCAAAATGCATAATGAAGGTGCAGCAGGCTACGCAACGAGACACTAAGCTTTCGTTATGGTATTTCGTTATGTAGTGTTGCTTACTGCGGCTGATTAAGACGAGCTTGAATAAATTCAACAGAGGTTGCTTTTATTACACATCACACCTGGTTTTGACAGAGTGTAGAAGGTGAATATAGCATCTATCAAGTCAAGCATGCTGGATTTCTGTCAGTATCACACGTCTCACCGGCCAATCAGGTGTCGATCTTTGTCGCACGACAGCTCATGTGTCAGTTCACTGCATCTGAACTTTGGACGGGCAAATTAATTTGACAGCCCTGGAGGTTTTCACACATTTTTTTTTAAGGTTGTGTGATTTGAGAGCCTTGTTGATGTCGATTAAAGGGTGTTTCTTCAGCTTAGAGAACTTTTATGTCCCAAGGGTGGATTTTTATGTATTGTTTTTTCTTTTGTTAAGTGAAGTTGCATTAACTGTCCTTGGAAAACATCTTTTTATGTTTTTTTTTTGTTTTGTAAAAACTATCTATCTATCTATCTATCTACTTATTTAAAATAAATGTATTTAAAAGTCATTTCATGAACAGTTTTATAAGTGAACCTTATAAAGTTAATGTATGTCATTTACAGTCTTGTCATTTTGTCAAATTATGCAAAAATTAGTTTATTTATTCATTTGCACCTTATAGCTTTGTTTGTTTTGAAGTTAATGTCATTTCTAGTCTAGCTGTAATTTCATCAAAATCCAGCCTTTTTCCAAAAAACCCTGGCGCCTAAAGGGTTAAGTAAAACTTATAAATATTTCATTTGTTTGTTTAATTTAGAAGTCATTTCATGAACAGTTTTGCAGCTTTTGCAAACACTGTAAAAACTCTATTTAAAATGCATTCATTTTTTTCACCTTACATTTTTTTCACCCTATAATTGTTCTTCACCTTATAACGTTTTTCACAAGTTAATTTGTCATTTTCAGTCTAGTTGCCATCTTGTCCATTTGCTCATGTAAAAATGTTCTATTTATTTGTTTATTTAAAATTCAGTCATTTCATAACAGTTTTGCACCTTATAAACTTTTTTTTTTATTTAATACTGCACCATTTCTAGTATATCTGCAATTTTGTGAAATTATGCAAAAAGTATGAAAATTGATTTGTGCATACTCAGGTTACATAAATGCTACCTTTTAAAATTATAAACGTTTTTTTATGTATTTGAAGAAAACCCTTGCTGTCTGAGGAGGCAGTTCTCGGCCTGCATAAGCTACAAATTGGTCCAGACCCTAAGTTTTACTGGACTAGTTGTTTTATTGGCAGGTCGATCTGTTTCTACATGCAGCAGAAACATTGGGTGTCATTTAATTGACAATTTGTGTTTTTTTGAATGATTTTCACAATTCATTCCACTGGCGTTTCATGAATGGGGGCCGTCACCTTCATCGAAACACACCCGTGACCTTCCTAACAGGCTTTGAACTAGCAGTACATTAAATATTAAACACATTGAGGATATCGATAATTACATACTTGCCAGAGTGCCGTTAACAGCCACATGAAATGAATCTTTGCCGTAGTACTAATGTGATATGGCCATGGCATGAAAGCCTTCATTATGATACTTTGACAAGCTCTTTTTTTCATACAAGAAAAGTACATCCATGCAAGAGCTGTAATCTCAGGCAATGAAAGAAGCTCGAGTTTTTAAGGATGATTATCATCATCCATTTGGCTTTGAATTCTCCCACCAGGACGTCAACACTGAGTGCCTTTGGAAATGACCTGTTCGGATTTGATTTTATTCTTTATTTTGTCTTGAATCCCATCCTGGAGTTCGCAGAAAGATCTAATGGACTACATAATTCATGAACTACCAAACAATTTCTCGATTTGAACCGATTCTCATTTTAATAAACCGACATCGATTCTAAAAGGAATAGAGCAGGGATAAATAAAAAGTGCTGTTAATTCACTCACCTTCAGGCCATCCAAAATGTAGGTGACTTTTTTTCTTCAGTAGAACAGTAAAGAAGAGTTTTATCTGAAATCGTGTTCCTTGGTGATTCATAAAATGCAAGTCAGCAACTGCCCCGTTTTTGAGAAGAAGAAAAAAAAAAAAAACTTTAAAGGAGCACAGAATTAACACCCGCGGCTTCTGACGATATATTGAGGTCTTATAAAGCGAAACGTTCGGTCTGTGCAAGAAACTGAACATTATTTATGACATTATTCATAACCTCAAACAGGCAAATCTGATTCATTTCTTTGAAATGGTTCCTTCGGACAACTCAATGAACTAGTTCAATTCACTAGTTTGTTTACATAAATACACAATGAGGTACCATATATAATATTACATTATTAATGTGTAATATATTAGCTATTAAAACACCCAATAATGGGAAGAATCGATCAATGTTTACAGTGGATGCATGAACAAAACCTAACGAAACATCCAATAAATCGCAAGAAGCTTTGTGCTTCGTTACTTTTCTTATTAAACAAAGTCTCCGCTTTCAAATTTGGTCACATTTTATTGAGAAATTCAAACAAAATGCCATTTTGGCGCCGTTTTATGTGGCAAGACAGACCAATTTAAACTACACATTAACCAATCATCTCTTCCTCTTATTAGTTATATGTATGAATGAACATCAGAAGGTATGAAAAAGTACAACTTACCTTAAATTATCTCATGTAATTAATCAATCAATCAGCGTTTCAACCGTGGAAAGACACATTTACCTCAGAAAAGCCATTCAGTGGCCATAAACTCGATAGTTGGCTAGAAAAATTAACTCTAGAAACATAAGTTTCCTGAATATGTGCACTATATTACACATTCATTATACTGTATTTTAACTGTTTGCATTATATTTAATATTTTAACCTGTTTCTTGTTTGAATAAATCTGTCATGAAAACAAGTTACTGTATGTTTATATTTCAACAAACTGGAGTTTTTCTCAGCATTAGCTGAGAGAAAAACCTGTACGTGATTGCCTGTATATCGAAATAAATTGTTATAGAATCAAACTGAATCAAGATCGAAACTGAATCGAATCGCAAGCTTGTGAATCAAAATATACTTTTCTATCTCTTTTTCATGTCTTTGTGAAACAGTTTTTCATTTATTACGCCTCTTTCGAGAATTCCCTTGCCATAATAAAAGTTTTCCTTCTTTTCCACCCCAAAGCTCTACATCCAGACCACCACGCTGACCATCTCCATGAATCTGTGCGCGTCCGTTGCTCTGGGAATGCTCTACATGCCCAAGGTCTATGTCATCATCTTCCACCCAGAGCTCAACGTGCAGAAACGCAAGCGCAGCTTCAAGGCCGTGGCGACAGCGGCCACCATGTCCTCACGTCTGTCGCACAAACCCAGCGACCGGCCGAACGGCGAGGCCAAAACCGAACTGTGCGAAAATGTGGATCCCAACAGTAAGTAACCACTTTTTATTCAGAGATAATTGTGGACGTTGGGGAAGATGATACAGTACATTTGCTCATGATGAATTCAGATGCCTTTATAGTAAATCTGGTGAACACTGAGACTGATGTGGTTAGGAAATTTGTCGTTACATTCATAAAAAGAATGTACGATTTTATTTTTTTATTTTTTTGATCACATGAGCGAATGCAAGTTATCAAAATAAAATAATGTGACTTTTCACAATTCACATTATTATGCATGTTTTCTCGCTTTTTGCACCTATCATTGCACTGTTTTATAATTAGCAGAGACCAATAATAATACATTTTTGAATCTAATTATTATAATAAACTGACAGTTTATTATTATTATAGTTATTGTAAAGCATATCATTATACTTTTTAGTTATATATTTTTTTGGTATATTAATGTACTTCAAAAATATGTATTTTAAAGGTAGCAAAACATCATAAATTGGAATAAAAAATCATTTATAATAACATGAATTAATAAGCCACAAAAATGATATACTGTATATATTATTGCTGGGCAATGATACATTTTTTTAATTGTGATTAATTACATGATTGTCTGCGATTAATCGCATTGTTATGCATCAAATTCAATAATGCAATCAAAAGTAGTGTATTGTGCACTTTTTTCATTTAAACGTACTGCTATATGAACAAAAGTGCAATAACATTTGGTTTGCAAACACTTTAAACAAATAAGGTGCTTTTTTACAGCAGTATTCCTTTTACATAGTAGCAGTTCAAATATTTCTTGTAAATCTCAACTTATAACATTAATGTAATCAAATTAAATATAAAACAAGCTATTTCCACTTCCAGAGCATTAACGTTTTTATAGAAAATATTTTATAGTTTGTTATAGAAAAACAAGTTATGCTCAGAGTCCAGAGCCTCGATCATAACATTTTAACAGACACCTTAGAGACCTGCACGATCGCGGGACCCAACGCAGCAGAGTGCGGCGCGGGACAACACTTGCTGGGGGTGCGGGTGCAGGCGGGTAGACACTTGTGTGTGCAGGATGCGGGAGAATAATTAGGGTGTACTCACACTAGGCAATCTTAACCATGCCCGAGCGCGTTTGACCCCCAAAGCATGGTTAGTTTGACTAGTGTGATCGCTCTGTGTGTTCGTTTAGCCGTCCCTGGCTCGGTTGGAAAAGGTGGGCTCGAGCGCGGTACGCATGTAGTGTGAGCGGAGTGCACATCTTCTGATACGTGTGCAACATGATTGTGTGAACATTTCGGAGCGGAAAAAGCTATATATCTGTAAAGCAATATATTGTGAGAGGGCTGTGTGTTACCGCGTCCCAAACGACTCAAAATAATAAACCACAAAGTTAACAAAACAATGCACTCCACTGTGCTGAGCGAGAGCGCTTCTCTGCTGTCTTCACGTGCTATCAGAAACTTCCTATTTCCCACTTATGAAGTCATGATTACGAGCATGTTGCGTTATTTTCTGTTTAAAATAATAGTGAACAGTGGTTTGTGAATGTTGATGCGTAGCCTAAATAATTTATTTGGGAGCATTCATGTGAGAGCTGCTGCAGTCTTAGTCCCACCCCAAATGCTCTCATTGCTTGAGATGCGTGATGACACCCATCCCACCCCTGCTGTGACCCATGGTTTGTCTGTATGTGTATTCAGAGCCAGTGAGCAACGGACTTTCATAATAATAAAAAACTGCGTTAATGCGTGATAAAATAATTGCCAGCTTTAATCAATTAATGCGTTCACGCGATAATAACGCGCTAACTTGCCCAGCCCTAATATATATATATATATATATATATATATATATATATATATTGTCATTGTTATAGTTATTACAATAAATAACATTTTATTATTATTATTATTGACAGTTTATATTGTATATTTATATAATATTGTATTTAACAACATTAATGTCATGTTTTTTTTATATTTTATATTTATAATGACTTGAATTAGTTTAATGAGCATCAACAACACTTTTCTTTTTCAACAACAATTAACCCTCTACAAAATCAGAGGATAATTCAAAAATCAAAGCTATAAGAATAAATTGTATAACCAAATGATCCATTAAGCATTAAATAATGTAAAAATGATCGTAAATGTGATAAATGAAAGTCACAAAGTTATTTATTTATTATAAATTTATTATGGTATATTACCAGAATAAAAAATTTATGTAATTAATTAATTCTAGGTATTTATAGATTTGCAAATGGGGTATGTAAAGTTCTAATAAATTAGGAGCTATCTGAGTGCTTATTATGAATGCTTATATCAAATTCACTTACAAATATGTAACCATTATCCCAGTCTTGACCTAAAAGTTGCTTTCCCTGCAGCCGGCGGGTGTAAAAGCGAGCTCATGTCCCAGAGTGCAGTGCTTGCTAGATTCATTGCAAAATGTCACCATGAGCTGATATTCTGTTGCTTTGGCCTGTTGCTTGTTGCAGCATGAGCTCGTGTCAGATATAATGGAATGAAGTCATCTGCTGAGAATGACCACATTTCCTCTAATGTACACGAGATGGTGAGCCGCACACCGCAGAGAGAAATAACATAGGACTGGTTTGAGCCCAGAGGATTAGCATGTCGTCACTGTCAAAGGAAAGCCATGGCTCTTTGAAAAGGCAAAGATGAAAAGTACTTTTGTGTTGTTTATGTGGCTTTGACTGGAAAAATCACAGGTCTTTGCAATCGTTCAGCTGGTTTTGGGTTTTTCAAATAACTACGGCACATAAAGAAGAACATATTGGGAAATTAATTACAAAAATGATGCCGTCAAGGCTTCTTTTCTGACAGTGGCGATGCTTTCCCACATTATTAGATATGCCATTCTTAGATGGGACAAATGGCATATCCAAAGTAACAGATCTAAGCTAAAATACACCCAATTTCAAACCCAGCTTGAAATTAAATTTCATGGCTGTTTGGACCAATCAGAAACTCTGCTTTGCTTCTATTGGACCAATCAGAAACAGCTCACCAAGTACTGTTTTTTTTCCCAACAGGCTAATTCTCATAATGTATCAGGTAAGACCAAATTAATCTTCTACCTTTGGTTATGACCTTGCTCACTTTCGAACGCTGGGGGAAAGGACGAGGTGGAAATACTAATCTACCAGTCTTTTGTGGCCATTTATCAAAACTTGATGACGATCACACAGTGTCATTCAAAAGCGCTAGAGAATGAAATCCATCTCAATCCTGTACTATTGCTGGGAAAATGGTACGTTTTATTGTACCATGCATATTTAGACATCAACAGTTAAGTATCAATATGCCCTAATTTTGTGTGAATGGACACTTTTGGCACCTGCACATTATCTAGTCCAATGCTCAAATCACTCCCATACGTGTTGTTCTCTGCGCAATAGTTCGTGCTGACACAAAAGTCACTTATTGCTTATTTTTTGTTATTGTTGTTAAATTTTACAGAGACAAATAGAATAGTAACACAATATTTATTGTTGTTTGAGAGATGTTAAGATTGTTGTGGGTAAGACTTTAAAAAAATGTGTTTCAATAAAAATTGTTTTATTAATTCAATGTTTTATTTTTTAAAAATTAAATAATAATAATTTTATATTAACAAAAAATATATAATTACAAGTTAGGAATATTTCCAATGAATAGTCCTTGCTGGTTAGCATTTTATTATTAGCATTTTATTTTAATTTTTTTACTAGCATTAAACATTGTTTTTATTCCTGTTGCGTCCCTACTGCTGTGCATTTCCCAAAAGCATCGTTAGCTAGCTATGGTCGCAAGTTCCATTTAACTCTGTTGGTAACAACGGAATTGTGACCATAGCTGCCTTTGGGAAACGCACCACTGATTAGCATTTTATTATTTGAATTTGGCATTGTTTTTATCCCTGTTTCAACCCTACTTGTTAACTTTTTATTATTAGCGTTTAGTTTTCTTTTTTGATTATTAGCATTAACCATTGGTTTTATCCTGTTCCATCCCTGCTGGTTAGCATTTTATTATTAGCGTGTAGCACTGTTTTTACCCCCTCAGTTGAAAAGTGAACTACAATAAGTTACCTTGGGTTTCAAATTGAGAAACTGACTCATTAAGATTGTCACTAACGGCCTTGTGCCATTTGACAATGTTACTATCAAATAGTGGGATTTAAAATTGTGGGTCAATTTAACTGTTTAGAAGCACATGAGAAAATAATGTCATAATATAGTCGGTATGGACATTTGCCATATATTCATCAATGGATGGAAATATCTAGGAAACAAAATTGAGATTTTAAAGGGGTGGGTTCAGTGATTTTTTTTCTAGGCTTGATTGTGTTTATGGGGTGCAGTCTAATACACATGCTTCGTTATTTTAAAAATGCATTATTTTTCATATAATTTACCTTTATTCCACACCACTCTGTCCCTTCTCTGGGAAACATGCTGATCATTTCCTTCTTTTATGAAGCCCCTCCCTCAGAATTAGGCGATGGGCTCTGATTGGTTAGCTAGCCCAGTGTGTTGTGATTGGCTAAACTGCCTCTAATCGTCCCGCCCCTCACCTCAGGGGCATGTGCTCCGGTGTATTGTAAACAACGGCGTCGTTAATATCGCTTATCAGTTTGAGCCCGATTGAGAAGCAGAGGATATTATTGAAGAGGATCGTGCAGAACCTGTGCAAGCACCGCTTTTGATGGTAGGCCTATGTTTTTTGTTTGTTGTCATCTCATACGTTTAGATACGCTGTTATTTGTAAATGCTACTGCTTATGTTAGATTTAATATATGGTTTTATCCTGATTAAAGCTTTAATACAGTACGGCAACTGCACGCTCATCCATGTTTAAAGCTTATCATAGCTATGAGAAAATAAGTGTATAATTGTAATTGTATCATTGTTGGAGCTGAGCTGAATGAGTGAGCAAGAGAGTGAGAGAGAGAGATGCAGAGTGTGTGCAGAGCAGGTGTCACAGTCTTCAGCCGGTGTGCCCAGGAGGGCCACCAGATGACTGTGTTCTGGGAGCACATGGCTTGTGTTGTGTTTGTCTGTTGCCATGTGCTCTCTCCTGTCTATTGTCTGGCCCCTCCCATCTTGTTACCTCGTTATTGTTTTAGTTGCTCCACCTGTGTCTCCCTCGTTAGCCTCCTCGTTTGGTTCCTATTTATTCTCCTTGTGTCTGCCGGCCTGTGCTGATCCGTCATTTCTCATTGTGTGTGTTTCGTGTCTGCATGTGTGCAGCTTTAGCTCTGCCTGTCTGTTTTTCCCCCTCGGGGTGGTTTGAGTTTGTTTTTGTTTCATTTGTTACTAAAATAAAACAGCAACATTACACACTAACTAACGTTAAAAAAGTGAAATCGCAATCAACCACCCCTTTAAGTGGAGATATTATCTGTAAAGCCAGATGAGTTTGCATCATCTACATGCAGCAGGCATTTTACATATTTGATGTTTCCAAGAAACCAAAGAGTATCTAAGCAAAAGCTCAACATAGTTATGAAATGGTGAACTCTACTGTCAGTCCTAATCTGATGACACGTGGAAGATCCCAAGCTTCAAACGCAAGCTCCACTGCTCAATTCCCCATGCGCCACTGTGATGGCATGGCAGACTCCACCGCGGCTCCCTAAAGAGCCGTGAACCATCTGTGTCGGCCTTCCCTGTGCACTCTATGCTCTTTCTTTCTCCCTCTTTCTCTATATAACACACTCTGACTCTAAATAATTTTTTATGGATATGTATGTATATGAATGTCCTCAACCCTGAAATATCTGGCACCCAGGAGAACAGGCTAAATATATTGAGCCGAGATGGCAATGCCAAGAGTGGAAGCCGTAATCATCACCCTTGTTTCCCTATTTTGGTGGGACATGCAAATTCGAGCCTATTTGATATGCGAGGCTGAATGGTGACGGATGTCAAGAAAGAAGTTTTGACGTCAAATAAAATGGCTGAGTTTTATGTAACTGTCAACGGTTTGCATCAAAACTGACGTATAGATTTGCTCTGACAGCAGTGATGATTCATTAGACATTATTTATTAATTTTCACATTGACGTCAAAAGACAAGAGTATCAGTGAGCTTCAATATCTTAATGATCCTTACTGTCACAAAAATAGAGAGAATGTGCAGTATTACTGATGTTAATGACCCATATTATAATCTCATCCTAATAAAATATTATAAATGAACACTATAAAATGTTTCTTCCATTGTAAAGATTAGCCTGTGCAAAGAGGCTATTCTTGTCTGATAGGCATTAATTTCCCTTTCCTTAGGCGTTCACAGTGATTCATAGCGATAAAGTGACCAGAATTTGGCCTCATTCGTGAAGCAAAGGCAGAAAATTTCTTTTTAAATTTTTTGTATAACCATTCTTATATAATTGTAGCATTATGTGCCATAATTTTATTTTTTGTAAAAACACTCTGTCGCACAATTTTCATTCTTTCATAAATGTCGTTTCTGACATGCAATTTAAGTGTCATGTTATCGTTGATATAACCATTCTCAAGTGATAGTTGCATTATATAACATAATTGTCTTGTTAGCTTTTTTTATGTTTTTATGTAATTTTATGCATTATGCAACTTAATTGTGACATTAAGTTCATATTTACAGAATTATTGCATTTTGCAATGTAATTGTAATGCTATCATTTGTATAGTATTGTTCGTAAAATATTTGTACATAATTTTCCAGTTATGTGAAGTTTTTGTTTAAAACCATATTTTATTGCATTGTGAAACGTAATCGTCATGTTATCATTCATACAACCATTCTTAAGAAATTGTTGAATCATGCATCATGATTGTCTTGTTAGCATTTTTAAAAAAGGTTTTTACAGTTCTATGCATTATGCAACATAATCCTGACGTTATCATGTTTAAATTAATTGTTACATAAATGAAGAGTTTGGTTCCAAAACGCTATAAATCCATTTTGATTAATTTGAGTAAAAATGTGTTTCCTTTACCAAGAAAGTGGCAAGATGAAAACCTTTCACATAGCATCTTTAGGTTACAATAACATTAAAAATTCAAATCCAGATTTTGATTTTCAAAGATTTATTATAAAATTGAATATTTTTTCCCCAACATGCAATAAATCCATTGAATCAATATAAAAGTTATTTTTCATATTGAAACTGTTGAAAACACACAACATAGTAAGTTGATCCACATATGACAGCCTCTGAACTTCATCAATACTAATCTTATATGCAGGCACTGGACTAAAATCCGTTTTTCAGATGAGACGTTAAACCGAGGTCCTGACTCTCTGTGGTCATTAAAAATCCCAGGATGTCCTTCGAAAAAGAGTAGGGGTATAACCCCGGCATCCTGGCCAAATTTGCCCATTGGCCTCTGACCATCATGGCCTCCTAATCATCCTCATACACTGATTGGCTTCGTCACTCTGTCTCCTCTCCACCAATAAGCTAGTGTGTGGTGGTCGTTTTGGCGCACTATGGCTGCCGTCGCATCATCTAGGTGGATGCTGCACACTGGTGGTGGTTGAGGAGATTCCCCCGCTTTCATGTAAAGCGCTTTGAGTACCCAGAAAAGCACTATATAAATGTAACAAATTGTTATTATTATTATTATTAAAAATACATTCAATCAGTCATTGCTCCCAAAATTAATTCAACGGGTAATGCTATAAATTAATTACACCAACAAAATACAATTTCATCATGAACATACATGAACAACAATATCACATTAAACCACAGAAATTCCAAAATGACATTTCCCTTGCCTTCAACTTCCAAAAGAGCATTCATCTTTGCCATGTTACATTCATTTAGTTGACTAGTGCTATACGCTGTATTAACAAAAACATTAATGACATTAATAAAAACACGTATACTGACAAGCTACACAATCTCTCTTTCATAATCGAATGTGACTCATATGCGATTATGAACGCAATATAGCAGTGATCTAAGGCTCTGTGTATTAAATGCCGCTCCATCTGAAAGCACGTGATGGAGATTTACTATTAATCACAGAACCAGCTTTACTGACGAGATGCGCATGATAATCACATGCGATTTATCGTGCAGCCCTAAGTTTGTTTGTTGATCACAAAGTACAAAATAGATGAGGAAAACTAGGATGTCGGGTGTATTCAAAGCGCCGCCATTACTGTCTAGAGTGCGTGGAATGGTGCGCTGTGAATGGTTGAGCGGATATATTGCATTCTGCAGAGAAGGGAGACTGCCGTTTGTCGCGGTTTGGAAAGAAAGGGAGAAAACATGACAGAATAATTTGGCGGATATTGCATTTTGCATAAAATTTAAAATTGACTTTTCAATACCGACCAGATACAATACTGATTTTGGTGGAAACTCAATTTTAAAATAAAATGGCGTTTATCGCGTTTTGGAACCAAACTCTTCAAATATTACATTATGCACTGTAATTCTGTCATTCATAAAACCACACTCACACATTTGTCACGTTATGAGATGCAATTGTAAAAGTATTCTTCGTAAAAGCATTTGTACATAATTTTTGTAATGTGACGTTATCTTGTTTAAAACCATTCTTATGTAATTATTGCATTACGCAATGTAATTGTCATGTTATAGTTCATGTAACCATTCATAGGAAATTGTTGCATTATGCGACATACTTTTCTTGTTAGCGTTTTAAAAAGTATTTTAATGTATGTTGTTTAATGTAATGTATGTCACATAATGATGTTACATATTTAAAACCTTCCTTACACAATTATTGCATTATGCAATGTAATTGCCATGCTGTCATTCGTGAAACCACTCTAACGCATTATGATATTATATTGTAAAACTATTGTTCATAAAACCATTTGTACATAATTTTTGCATTATATGATGGTGTTGTGTTTAAAATCATTCTTAGAAAATTATTGCACCATGCAACATAATTGTCATGTTAGTGTTTTTAAAAAAGATATATATATAAAAAAAGAGAGATATATATAAAATCTAATTTTACACATTATGCGACATAATCGTGACTTTATCATGTTTAAATTCATTCTTGCATAATTATTAAATCATGCAATGTAATCATCATGTTATTGTTCATAAAAAAGCACTCTAAGGGGCCGTTCACACAGAACCTGTTTTTCCATTCCAATGTGCTACTTTTCCATTGTTTTTCTATGTAAACATTCTTGACAGATGTGCATGACCGTTACGCTTGCGTCTCGTGTCTTTTGCAGCGCCTCGCACATGAGCTCCACATTTTTAAGATGCTGTGTCAAGTTAAAACAATTTCAACTTTTACACGCAGTGCTGTCAATGTCAGTGTAATAATTTAATTAGCTCTAAAAAGGGAAATATTTATGACGAATTATAACTGGTTATGATTCATAATAAATATTTAGATTATATCTTCGAATTAACTGTAGCAGAATCAATATTACAATTATTTGATCTGTCCGTCCACCGAGCAGACAATATAATCATTTATCAATTCAAGGAATGTTTATTTTCCTGGCCACAGAAGCAATAAACTGTCCTTCTTTGTGCAGTGCTAGCAGTAATTTAGCAAATGTAGCAAGGGTTCAAACATCCATTGACTTCGAACTGTGAGCAGCAAACAGAGACAATCTGTTGTGAATATAAGGGATTTAATAAATGAAACTATATCTAACATATAACTAACTAAAACATATATACACAGAATGAAACAAAGTAAGGAAAAGAGAGAGAATAGAAAAGAATGGCAGTATTTCACATCACTTAACCACAACCTTTGAAAATCATCAAAGAATCCAATAATCACCTTAAAAGGGACTGAAATTTAAACACGCATCTGAATAATTTCAAGCGGTTACTTGCATTGGTTTCGATTGCTGAAAAAGAGTCCGGATGCGGTAGATAACGGAG